>NC_137700.1:9016975-9261975 GCF_964034855.1 Anser brachyrhynchus | reverse complement strand
TGACATACCGTTTCTAACTTAATCAGTAGAAAAATAGGAATTGAGATTATTTTGGAAGGTTTTCCCAACACTAAAACACCTAGCACTGCATTTTGGTTTCTAAATGCACTTCTTGAAACTATAATGAAATATTTCTTTCAAGAATGAATTTTCCACAACAAGGAAAAGAAATCTGTGGATCATCCCTGTCTATCTGTTGTGATAAAACTTTGCAAAGGCGGAGATACATTCTACCCATGAAGTAAGGACTCTTGCTATCCTCCAGCTACACGTTTACATTAAGGAACACAATTCTTCTGTCAAGTTTTCCCATGCCAAGACACAAAGAGGAATCTGCAAAAAAAAAATAGAAGTTCAAGCAAAAACATTTTAATCTGCAAATCCAGGAAAAGAACGATCAGACTTTGCAAGATTTTTATGCAGAAAACTGTTTCAAATATATGCCTCCTATTCTAAAATGCATCACACAGTAACTAACGGAACAATTTTTCTCTTGTTCACTTTATACAACTTTGACACCATTTTCCCTTGCCCTGTGTGCAAATCCGTAAGCCTCCCAAGCTCTGTATGTTGGTCACTCTCTCTTTTCCCTACTTCCCCTTCCCCTGACCATAATGGACGGTTCTCTCCTGGATATCCCAAAAGAGATGTGTCTGGTAAGTGGAAGAGGTCAAACATGAGCATAGCTATTTATTACATATACTGCAACCAGATGGAAGTAACTCATCCATCAAGGAACTCGTCATCCTCATCACATTAGCTTCTTATAAAAAGCCTCCTGCTCCTTCTCCAGTCCACACAGTTCAGCTTCCTCTCTCCTATGCACTTTTAGAAAATGAACCTTCTCTAACCCCATTGCAGTTTTTTCCTTAAATCATTGTTACTTATCACTCCATGGTTATTTTTAAACTTTACTTTTATCAATACTCATCCTGTAGCTATGGGAGATATTAAAAGTGTACCAGGGCAAGGAAGGGCGTTTCTGACACTTGCTCCCTCATTCATCAGCCCCTCATAGGCCCGTTGGTGACAATGAAAAGATTTCACAATACTGTGCGGCAGAAACTCATTCTCCCACTCATCCATCATGCTCAACCTAGCAGCAGTTCTACTGACCTAATCTGTAATGCCTCAATGCTCACTGGAGATTTCTTAAAGACACCCTTCATTGTTGTTAGTTACAAAGAATAAGCCTGTGTTATTAGATAAAGAATTAATGCAATATTGTTTTTATCACCAAGCCCCGCATTCAAAGACTGCAGAGTTAAGAGTGGGCGTGGGAGATGTCTTTTTATCTGGATTTTGTTGAAGATCATACCAACAGGAGATGAAAGAAGTTTTAAATTCACTTCCAGGTGTAGATCGGAATTAAAGCACCAAGTGTGATGCACTGTCACTAATTCATCACTTTTTGGTAGTTACAGGCTAATAGATGCCAGATATTCCACAATAAAACAAAACCACATTAGAGCTTGTTCTTCAGAAAATGACAATCACAAGTAAGTAAGACATAGCTGAATACTTTGCAGGGGGGAAAAAAAAAAAAAAGTGTGTTCCATCAAAGGGAATAATCAGCATCTGCACGAGCAGTTGCACTAAAAAATACAGGGCACCATGAGAAATTTAGTATAGATTTTGTAAGAAGAGAAACAAGTGAGCTGGATGTATGATTTTATCACATTGACAACACCATAGAAGAATGACAGTGCAAACAGTAACTGATCAAAATAAATAAATAGCAATCAATGGTGAATGAAAGTGTCACTTCACTTAACTGAGTTAACTATTATTTTTGATAGCACAATGGATCGTTCATTCACAAAGAAGCAAACTTAACAGTGCAAGATCTTTTATACATGAAAACGACATTGGTCAAAGACTTTGTTACTATGAGGTTTACAAACAACTATGCAAAACTTTTAGCACATTATTTAACCACAGATATAAACATGTAGACAAATACTTGTTACTTCGCCAGTTTATCTACGGGCTGCGAGGACTGCCTAGGTGCCTCAAGGACAATGCCTTGATAGGTATCATCCTGTCACCTTCATTACTACCCAAGATCAATGCCCCACCATTCTAAGAGGACAAACCCATATTGTAACTACAAGCCCCCAGCCTACACAAATATCTACACAATTTAATATATATATATATATATTTTTTTAATGGTTGTGTTTTACCCACAGGAGACCACATAAAGAAATTAAGACATCAGAAATTAACAGACTTGCCCAAGATGACATGAAACCTGATACGTTGCTAGAAACTGATGCCATGATAAATTCTAGGCCAGATTTCTTATACAAGAGTCTATCTTGCTGTCTTCATCTTTACATACTAAGTAGAAAATGTCAGGCCTGGATAATAGGATTAGTTAGTCATAATCCTCAAATGTTAAGTACTAAATAAAATAGTCATAGTTTATGCATGTAAAATGCTTACAATATGCATTATGCAGCATATCAGGGACAAAGACACAATGAATCTCTTCGCTTGTCCTCTAAGTCCTAGTGAGAGAAAAACAGCAGAATATATAATTTTATTTTTAATACAATGCACTAATCTGAGCACAATAAGCTTCTCTGGCTAATAGAACAACAGGGAGGAGAATAACCTGGGATTCACAGTAAGACCTGCATCTGCAGTAGGCTGAAAGGCTGTGCTACTCAGTTTAGCATGCAATATTTACCTGCCCTGCTTAAAGTAGTTGTACATCACCTACTTTAAAAAGCCAGCCATAGCAGGGTGAGGGAGTGGATTCTCCCACTCTGCTCTCATGACACCCCACCTGGAGCACTGTGTTCAGCCCTGGGGCCCCCAGCACAAGAAGGGCATGGATGTATTAGAACAAGTCCAGAGGAGGGCCACGAAGATGATCAAGGGGCTGGAGCACCTCTCCTGTAAACACAGGCTGAGGGAGCTGGGGTCGTTGGAGAGCCTGGAGAAGAGAAGGCTCCGGGGACACCTTATAGCAGCCTTCCAGCACCTAAAAGAGAAAGCTGAGCAGGGACTCTTTGTCAGGGAGTGTAGGGATAGGACAAGCAGTAATGGCTTTAAAGTAAAAGAGGGTAGGTTTAGATTAGATATAAGGATGAAGTTCTTTACTATGAGGGTGGTGAGGCACTGGAACAGGTTGCCCAAAGAGGTTGTGGATGCCCCATCCCTGGAATTGTTTAAGGCCAGGTTGGATGGGGCTTTGAGCAACCTGGTCTGGTGGGATGTATCCCTGCCCATGGCAGGGGGGTTGGAACTAGATCGTCTTTAAGGTCCCTTCCAACCCAAACCATTCTGTGATTCTATACTCAAATAGTGAGTGGCCATTCCACTCAAGACTATCAAGTCATGACAAATATACTAGAAAAAAATGCAAGCAAACAAAAAAAAAAAGTAAATGTTACAGTTTCACCTCCAACATTTTTTTCAAGCACTATTTAGATGACTTTTCCTCCACATCTCTTAAACAGAATCAGATCTTGCCAAGCACTGAGCACCTGCAACATATAAGGTCACTTACCAGAAAACATACCACATTTTACAGGTTTAAAATGCTCAACATTGCATCCAAGAATATGCAGGACAGAAGATCCTCAAAAGAATACCTTTAATGTAATCATAGTACTAAATAAATGTGTTGCACCACAAAATTGGCTTTCAGAAGCTTGTTGGAAATTACAAGAGCAGAGGGAAACATCCATTTCTTCCACAAGACCATCTTTAACAGCATGGATGTGAATCCATGACACCTTCCAGGCTGTTTACGTTCCCTTTTAGCACATGATCTTTATTGTAATGTCCAATCATCGCCTTGGGTTAACTTCTAATACAAAGCCTCTACAACTTTTCAGGGTGCAAGTACCTAACCCCTCATCCTATTATGTCAAGTGAATGTTTTATGCCACTTTTCTTTAAAGCACTGTAAATCTACCTGTTCTACAACATTTACCGAAATAGGGACTGCTGCATTTAAAATTTTTTATTTTTTTTTTTTGCAACAGTCAAGGAATTAGACCCTTAGAGAGACAGAGAGTTCCTTTCATAAATAACAGATTTATCCCATGTTCTATTGAAACTACTTCCCAGGAGAATGTTAGTCAGCATATTCGGCTATATCATATCTTTAGCTGTATTAACTTTTCCATAAGTAATTTAGTATGCCTATCCACTTGGAGGAAAAAAAAAATTGCAAGCTTTTGTACCAACATCCATCCAATAGTTAAATAAGAAGCCAGTGACTTAAGAAGGATTTGAGGTAACCAAGCTCCCTGCAGAATCTGACCCTGAAAAAAATATTACTTATAGATGGTGTATGTTAATCACTGATCCCTGGAAATCTCATCTGAAACATGCCTAATCAGTAATAACCAAACTGTCATACTTAGAGATGACTACATTTCCCAGAATAGCTAAGACTGTTCCAAGGATCAAGATTCATTGTTCCTGTCCTGAACAATTAAGGTCAGGATTCTCCAACATTCAGGTTAGAGCTGCTGTTTTCTCTTATGTCAGGACTAGCGCAAAGCTTCTCTGCATCCCACAAGCAGAATGAGCAATTTTGAAGACACCCAACCCCCCTCTTAATACTTGGAGCTCAGTAGGAGACCAATCCACGGACAATTTTCCTGTCCTAACTTGATGAGCTTAAAATTTTATTAGAAGAAAGTAATATTACAGCTCAAATGAACTGATAGATGAGAGAAAGCCACTGCAACAAAGGCACATACACCGACCTATAATTTGGACATCACAAATCATAATTAAAATGTAAAGTCTCCCATATAATGAACACATGGCTAATTTAACATGCTTATAAAACATGCAAGCTTTTTCTAAATGATCTTTGATGAATTAATGTATATTGACAATTGTATTTATAATACTGTATTTTTTTTTTTAATATATGCACTGGAGGCAGGACAATCACAGAGAGGATGATATGGTTTTCTGCATCCGGGGAACAGAGAAGGGCACTTTTTTATAACCTCAAAAGGCAAAACCCTATTTCAGAAAATGTTATTTAACACACTGATGTGATAAGGTTGAAATTCTCTGACCTAAGACAAGCTATTATTGCTAACTGCTCCCTAAACCCCAGCACTGTGCTTTGGGCTTGGTTATTTATTTATTTATCAGTCTTCCACTTTTTTAAATCCAGCTGCAGACCATCTGATCTCTGCTTTCCTCTTAATGGCTCTTCATTTTGAAGAATGATTTCTTAGAGAAATAGGTTTCAGTCTTGACCAATTTATTTTATTAAAAAATGAGTTGCAGCTGTAAATACTATTGGTAGTTTTAAAATGCTACTATTTTCAAACTAACTTAAAGACTTCTTACAAAAAAAATAAAGCTTTTTATTCAAAGAAAATAAGGTGCAATAATTAATCATGAGTATTTATATACTATGCTTTACATCCCAAGTTTTTATGAACAGTACAAATTCACAAAATATCACAAATACACAAAACTACGGGGACTACTTGACTTTTTCCTAGGTAAGAAAACCCCCTTTAGGTAGAAATGAAAGGGTGTGGGCTGGACAGAGAAAAAAGATGGAAATACATTTTGTGCCTAGATTGGCAAAATGAGTCTGAAACATTTTTAAGCTTTATAATACAGTATTCTGATCGACAAAGTAAAGCAAGCAACTTCCACATGCTTTTTATTTAATAACATATGATGATATGGAGCAGGAACTAAACTACAGCTTGCTGCAACTGAGACTACAACATCACTCAACATCTTCAGAAAGTCCTGATAACGTTTTACGTTGTATGAATTTTGATCTTAAAATGTTATTCCTCATATTTCCTAACCATAATCTGTTATGGTTAAACACCTTTTTTTGTAGTCAAGACCATGGCCCAAATGCCAAGGTATAAGAGAAAGTTATGAATCTTTTTCAAGGTACTTTAAAAGAAAAAATCTATAATACATTTACAACAAAATCTTTCATTCTTTTTAACCTTCCTTTACACGAGTCCTAAAGAAGGCAAATACCACAGAAGACAATGGTGGTGAGTTGAGTTACTCACTTTCCAATTCTACCAGTTGGGTTGGCAAAACCAACGGAAAATGAAAATACTCAACATCTTCCAGAGTACCACCAGAAAAGGAAAAGCTACAGGAAGAATTGCAGAAATGTCCTGGGTCAGCAGGAACACTTTACTCTGCATTGCATTATATTTTGGTTGAATTTGTGAGGCCAACTGGAATTGTGCAACTAGCTGCCTGAGAAAACCTTGAAAATCTCACCTCCAGTTCAAAATAGCACAACATTAGCAAGAAAAAGCATGATGCCACAGACAAGTTCGTATCATTTTATTTGAATCACAGCACACCTTAATCTGTACCAGTATCCAAGATTAGGCATGCAGATTCAAATCAAGTGAAAGGAGATCTTTGCATAATTGCACATTGACAAAATGCAACATTTATCCTAAGACAGAGATAAGGTCCATAAAACACTAACAACATTGTCTTTTATGGTACAGCCTACATATAAATCCTGAGATCAAAAGACCCAAACGTTAAAACAAACTGCTAAAATAAACACACTTGCTGCAGAAGTAACACCAAACTTCAACCCAGACTGTTAAAAATACAAAGCATGTAAAGGAGCTGCTGGAAAATAGGTGATACTGTGTCCCGGTACTCTACTGAATGTGTTTACCAGTCAGGTATTCGTTGGATATTCTTTTTAATCTGACCTTAAAAAAATCTAGAGAAAGCCATTTCAGAATTTTTCTTCAACACTTATCTCAAAAATGGCCCATTTGATTCGTGAACATCTCTAATGTATATCATCAGTGACTGAAGGAGTTTTTTTTATATGATTTTTGACAATTTAACAAGTCCTCCTGACAAATTAAATGGTTGTGTTGACAACTTAACTGTACTGCCAATCAATATTTTCAATTACTTTCATTGTCATTCAGAAAAAATACAACACGAGGTCATACAGTGGTAAAACCAAGTAAAGAAAATAAAATGATGCAGAGTCGTGGGGGAGGGGGCTGTGGGAGGGGACTGAAACTTTGAGGCACAACATGCAATTTAAACACTCTTTGTTTTTCAGGGGAAAGGTTAGGTGTTTCAGAATAACTTCTCTAATTTTAGATCTTGGTGACATCTCACTGAGAATACAACACGGTTTTCTTTCTTCCCATAAGCTATTTAAAAAGTCATTAAACTGGAGCTGCTGCCACATGGCACTTTCAGTGAAATCATCCTCTTTTATTCCATCACTTCACATCATAACCCACATGTTCTTAACTACTAAACCAGCCCTACACAAGGTGTATAAATGCAATTCAGAAAAGTTACACGTCAATTAAGAATTTTTAATATCAGATTCTTAGGTCAAAGTCCTGACAGACCAGCTCTTTAGTGGGGAAAGAGCTGTAGTTTGAAACATTTGTACCATGTTGAAGAAACGCTTCCTGCATGTTGGACTCCTCACAATTTAGCCTTGTTGAGAAATTAATGCCTAACGGCCACCAGTTTACATAAGGCCAATAGTAATTCAGGGTATAAAAAAATACATGAACTAAATGACCAAGAAATTGAAATTACTTTGTCTAGTTTCCTTCTCCTTAATAAAAAATAAATAAATAAATAAATAAATTATATGACTAATATTTCTTGAAAAGAAAAAAAAAGGGGGTGGGGGGGAGATGGTTCTGCATTTTTTTTTCCCCATATGCTCTTATTTTCCCAAGTGATTCTGACAGGTTGCATCACTTGGATTCCATGCCAGAGGCTGTCGAAGCAGAAAGCAATGGTTTCCTGTTGGGCAGATGCAACTTGCTAACAGGACCCATGCTACTGACCTGGCCATCCACTGCACCTGTGACCTCTACACATTGAATGATGATCAGGCAGTTTAATGCCAAATGTCTTTCCTCACAAGATTCAATCTGCAAAGGGGAATTAAAGCAAATGGCCAGTAGTTGCCATAATCTTATTATTTTATGGCTCACCAGCTCAAGAAAATTTGCTTACACATGTCCAGGCACCTGAGCTTTCCGTACATGCCGGGCTGCAGCAGGCCGAGGGTGAGGAGAGGAGACGGCCAGGGGAAGCACACAGGCATGCAGCCAAAACAAGAAGAAGAAGGGGCATTTAGAAGTATGTTTAGGGAAAGCAACTTTCAGATGGGAAGCAAAAAAGCATGCAAAGATGCATTGGAAACAGTGCAGGTAGCAAGCAGATAAATGATTGGAGGCTGGGTTATAAAGAAAAGCAAAAGGAAAGGAAGATATGAAGGTGAGTATAGTTTTCAGTTAATCTGACCATCAACATTTTAAAGGGAAACACCCAAAAATCAATAGTAATTTTAAAAGCACGCTACTGCATATATTATATACATTGTGTGATGCAAGGTAATCATCTCTGCATGAGCATAATGTTGTCCCATTTTTTGTCAGAATTCCTCTGCTGGAAAAATAGCTTCAATAAAGATATTTACTAACATCAATATAACTTCTAGAATAACCAGAATAAACAAGGTTAAGTCCAGTATTATGAAAACACATTACCAGTAAGGTGATATTTATTACTGGTCAACCCATTCATAGATTTTGGTCTCCTGCTATTAGAAACCAATTTATTTTTCACTGCCATATGAGGGAGCAAGAGTGGGGCAAGCTTTTCAGGCAATTGTGTATTTTACAGTCCAGACCTGAGAAAGAAACGTGGGGTGACAGGAAGGACTCTTTTTTCCTCGCAAGACTGGAAAAAGGTATATTGATATAGTGATTAAACACTGTGAACAATTAGAGTACTCTTGGAAAAAATCCAATGAAGTCTTTGGCCACAAAAATCTGAAAATCATGAAAGAGATCACAAAATATTGCCACTGACAATAATTTATGGTGTTTCCTTTAAGCCTAACATTTTAAAGTGGATTTTAAAATCTCTTCTGCATTAACTCAAAATTTGCCACTTTATATTAAGGTTTTTTACATTCAGTTCTAATTTTGAGACATTTTTATTATTTGTACCACTTACATTTAACCAGTCAAATGCCCAGGAGACACTTTCAGTTAGCAAAGGCAAACTGAATAACTGACCCCTTCTTTTTACAAATGTTGGAAAAATATAAAAGATCACAAATGCTGCGACGTACATATATATATATATATATATATATATATATATAAATAAAGCTACCTCATCGTCTTCATCTTTTTAAGATGCACTGTTATTATTCAGGTCAGTAAGCTCCCAAAGCTACAGATACACAGATATACTTTGGTGCAACAAAAAAATAAAATTTGTCTTATGAAGAAGCAGCCTACAGAAGTTTATGTGAAAAGACTGACTTCTTGAAGGAGATTCCATTGCTTGTGTTGCTGCAAAACCAATGGATTCTGCACAGTTCTGTTAACCATCAGCAATTATCTTCCTGTCAAAGCTAAAGGTAACAAATTTCCCCATATCCAGCAAGGCTATATCATCAACCGGACACCAGCATCATTTGACGGAAACTAAATCACGACACCAGCCAACTGCTCTGACAGACAAATGTGCTGCCTCTGAAAATCTAGGCCTATCAGTCAGAGGAGGAAAAAGGTTCTCTCAGCTGGTTTTTCTGAAAAGAGATTAAATGTTGTAGATTCTATAAGTACAGTACCAAGAAAATCCTAAATATGAGAATTATTAATGGACTTTACCACTGGTCTTTTTAATCTTTTGCCAGCATATGCTCATCTATTTTACTGTGGTCTGTCTTGTTTCCTGATGGACATAAAAGGCAGGAACCATGCATTATCCTAGTCTTAATCAGAGGCAGCAGCACAAGAACAATGTACCTCTACCTATCATATGGATAACAATTTAGCACTAGCTGTTCTTTTATAATGAAGACTGTGTAATAAAAGATACCTCTAATATGTCCTGTCCTTATACTTAACAATAACATTCATTTCATGATATGCTACGTAATGAAGATATCACTTAACCTGCACAGCAACAAAGTACTGCATTATCACAATGCAATTACAGTTTGGCTGGAATTTCCTGATAATCTGTAGCTGGAACTCGCATTTTTTTTCCCCAAAGGGACGTACAGTACAGTAGATCAGCCTGTAACTGCAAAACTACAATTTGAGTATGGCTATCTTTAACCCATGTAATACCCACGGTATAAAAAATGTGATGCTTTGTAAAGTGGTGCTATATATTGTTAAATAAAAATCAAAGAACTTCCATTGACAAGTCAGTGAGATATTTTTCTTACAGGATCTGGTGTCACATTAAATGAAATCACAGGCACAATTTATCTGGTGGAAGTTCCAGTGGAAAGCCTATAAGAGGGACTTGATGTCTGAGGGGATTGATAGTACCAGAAAATGCCCTTCACCCCTAGGTCACTGGTTCAAATGTGGGCCAAGCTAGTTGTGACCTAAAGCTGTTACTATTCGACAGCTGTTCGATGACCTATGTGAAATGAGCAGATTCAGACTGGTACCTATCAAAGAGATGTCCACTTCTCAAGGAACATACAGCTCCAGTAGACATCAATCATCCTCCTTGTTGGAAATATCTGAGGAGCTTCCAGCAGCTTTAGAAATTGTATGGGCTGTATGGACACGGTTCCCTGAGGCACCAACTCCACACAGGGGCTGCTATACACAGCCTGCTTTGGGAAAGACCACACATACAGACATCCTATATTTCATAAGCCTGGAAGAGTTTTAGACCTGTGAGACTGCTTTCCCATAAAGCAAACGTAGCCCTAAGTAAACTTAAACTACAAACAACCTCCCCCCCAGAACATACTGTGAAATCTGATAATTAAATTTTCAACTCCAGATTGTATTTTTACCACAAGTGTTTATAGTTCACATGTAGAAGAGAGTAAGTTAAAACAAGGTTCAATTTAAAAGACTACATTGTTTCCTTTTTTTTTTTTTTTTAATTTTAAGTACTCTGCCAAATTGGGAAATTTTATATAAAACAGAAGAACAGAGGGACAGAGGGAACGAGGCCAAGACCTGGAGTTAAGTGAGAAACAGTGCAGCAAAAGAGACACAAAATAGCATTTCAACAGTTTCATGCAGCTACCTTCTATTCTAAATATAAGGGACTGGGTACTTTTCCCCTCTTTGGGAGACTGCAGTTCAATAGGAGTTCTCCAAAGAGCTTAAACATAAATCAAACATTTTCGTATTGGGACCACAGTCCTAGATGGTGTAACCTGAGGAGAGACATCTACTACTTTTTGCCTTTCCTTTTTGATCACTCTTACATAAAGAGCAATAACTATTCTCTGCTTTAAAACAAAGAGTGCACCAAACATAGACGTAACAGCATGAAAGTTTCCAGAACACCACAAGCCTACTTTTCAGTAGTTTTAGAGCTCACATGATAAAGTACCAAACACCTTCTAAAACCCAGATCCGAAAAAGGGATCCTCTTAATGTAGCTTCATGGTGGGCCTCAGATCAATCAGAACATGAAGCACACATGAGATCTAATATGAGGTATTTATTTTAAGTTCTTAATGGTTTAAATGCATTAGCATAAACAAGCTTCTGATACTTGTATGAACCCAATACTGCTGCATGATTTTAGAAACATAAAAGCTAGAAACTATTCAAGTGGAGAACTTAGTTTTTTAACAGCTAGCTTATTCACTATTCAAGTAAGCATTCAAACCAAAGAAAAAGCTAACCTGGATAAGTGATGAAAATTCTTAGCTTGACTCTACTTTTAACCTCTTTGAGATACCTAAATTACATAAATAAACAAGCTATTCTTATTTATTCTGCATCAAAATTATGCTTGTGAAACACTACCTTTTAATTAGCATGCTTTATAACATGGAACAAAAAGTATTTAAATGAAACACATAATTAAAGCATATGTCATGCTGAATCATCTTCATTTATATCACAATACACCAGTGCCATGACACTGTTGCTACAGGCTCCAAATGCTAACGGAGGGAGGACATTTTTTACCTACCACTAGGAAATTCATCCAAGAGTCCACATTTGTCTAAACTAATCCTATTAACGTACTTGCCACTGCTTGTTGCAAAAGGACCTATACATGTAGTTTAAGATTACAGCAAGTACTTCCCTTGTTCTACATACTGATCAGTGCATGTATAGGGGTATAGGCAAGAGAAGAAAGGAAATAAAATGAAACTACCAAATTTTTCAGCCTGTCACAGCATAGTAACTGAAATATGTTATTTTCCTTTACAAATTAATATTTCTGTTACAAACCATTGAAGGAAGTTTATAATGCCAATAACACCTGCGAAATCAGTCACTACTGTAGTTAATGACTGGTTTGGTAGATTGTTAACTGCCCTTAACTTCCCATGAGTGGTTAACTAACAAACCAGTCATTACCTACTTCATGGGGATTAGAGGTTAAACATAAACTTGATTACAAGCTATAAATGTAAGTAATTTGATATGTTATTGGTTATTACAAAAATATATGGTAATAATTTCCTCTTTAATGAAAGGGAGCATGTTTTTAGTGGTCCCCAGTTTCTTGTTGAGGCTTAGGAAAAGAGATCAGTGAATGATTAACAGCTACACTCTTATGATGGGCATCTGGGGCTAGGTGGCAAAAATGAATACTCACCACTTATCTGTGTCATTAAACTACAAAAATATCATTCTATCTGTACAATAAACAGATTTGTAGGCAGTGTTCTTAAGTTTCAGTTTGAAATGCTTGCGGCTGGTAGGTGCAGTTTTTGCATGCACATGCCTGGGGAAGGAAAGTTAATCCTTTGCTTACATTCTCGATAAATCACAAATTTGAAGGGTTCAAATATATATAATTATTAATCCAGAATAATCTTTCCAATGTAATGGTGTCATTACTTGTAGGAAACTGGAATATACTTTTGCTTTTCAAGACCATAAGGTAAAATTAAAACACAGAAAAATAATAAACATCTTTGTTATTTGAAATAGAAACATCTGAATCAAAGTGATTAGCTTAAAAATCATTGGAAACCTGTGAATTTTCCAAAACTTTTTTGCACCTTCAAAACAGCTTTTAGAGCAATGTCGTTTCTATTACTGTGCTGCTTGGATTTCTGTGATATGTCCTGTATTCTCATCTCCCTACTTCTCAGCACTTTCTCTTCAAATCTGAAGATACTCCCTGACAAAAGAAATGCATGCAGAAATTATATGTATTATTGTTACTGAATAATGGGAAAAATATTTCCCAAACTACTAGAGAAAAATTACACTGAGTACATTAATCATTTTATACAATTTTACTAAATACCTGTCCCTATCATACCCTATGTCCCTTGCTGGATAGAGTATAAGGACCAAATAAGTTACAAAGTCAACAGGCCTCTGGCCTTGTCCTGACACAAGTAGCAGAGCCCAAGGAAACAAATGAAAAGGGGAGCTAAACACACTTATGAACCTGCCCGAGACACCTTGAGCTTTTACTCCAGCAGGGCAACAGGAAGCATGCAAGAGTACTTCCTCTCTCTGCCTCCACTGTGGAAGTTTGGTCTTGCAAGTGGCAGAATGGAAAATACGGGTCATCGTTTACCTGCATCCAGGGAAAATGCATTTGTTATCCTGTACTGCATAAGACATAAAAGAAATACAGGAGTCTGCACAAAGGGAGGACTTCGGAGGATGGTTTATGTTTCTCTGCATCACTCAGACTTCTGAACCTCTAGAAAGAGTGGGTTGTTCAGTATCCAGAGTTAGGATGGGGGTAAATGGTTGAAGCTTCCCAGGGCTGTGTAAAGCACCAGGGAAGCTACTCATGCATTTATTAATCTATATCTATTAAATTAGATGGTAAACATATATAAGATGGTCAGCACTGATCACCAAGACTGATCAGAAGAGCTCTCTCTTTCTGTCCCAGAACTGATACCTGTCCAAATGATTACTGTCCAAATGTTCAGAAATTAATAGGTAAATCTTAGCCTTTAAGCTTGGTGAGTCTGGGAGGTAGATCACAGAAACAGGTCCAGAAATATCAGAAAGCTAAAAGATGAAACAAAGTCCGGGTATCTAAACATCTAGGTGCATAAGCTAAGAATAAGCCAGCTATTCACTGTGTCCTCTACTGGCAGCACAAACTGAAGAAATAATTTTGTACAACGTAGGGCAGAGAGTAATTTGGATTTCCAGAGATGAACAGAATGCCTTAATCCATTGGCAAATGCTAGAAAGAACTAAAAAGCTGAGGTAGGGCAGGAAAATATCATTCTATGGTCACCCTACTGAGCTCAACCTAATAACCTGCTATGTTCTATGCTAATTAAAGAGTTTGAACAGCCTGTAGCACCGAATCTCAAGTACATTTTTGTGGCACTCAGACAATGAAGTGGTAAGTAAACATGGCAAGTTCTAAAGCAAAAGACACTCACAAACTTCAGCTTAATAGAAGGAAAAAATATCCTATCATGAAACTGTAAAAGCACATTAAGACAGAGATTACAAAAGCGTTTGTCATCACAATTATTTTTGTTATTCTTTAAAAAGAGAATTGAAGTTATTGAGGGAGATGGTACTGAACTGCTGTTGGAATGTTAGGCTTGGAGGATCAAAAATGTCATACATCTAAATATATGCAATTTTAATTGCATCAGCCATGGGGGTCGGGGGGGAGAAATCAAAGCTGTGAAGTTGACTCAGAGAACACCACTCACAAAGAAAAAGCATTGTTGACTAAAACGTAAACTTGGACTCCAGCAAAAAAGGCAAATTACCTTAGCCTCTGGCTTTAACGTTATAGCCCACTGTCAATCAGCTCCTAACCTGTAGTTCTGTAGTTTAATTTACCATATGGCAAGCCACAATTTTTTTTTTTAAATAATGTTTTCTTTTGGAAAAATTTTGGAATTTTGGAAAAATTATATTACTTAAGAATGGCTAATGACTAATTGATTCTAATTCTCTTAAGAAGAGAAAAAGCAAAAAAACACACACACACACACCTCTCCCAAATTTTGACGATAGGTTTTTACTTTCATTGTTTCTTTTCTCATTAAGAGTCTTGTAACACTGGGAAACTACCTCATAGTAAAAATTTGGCCATCACTATATACACCTTCATCACTATAGTGACACTATAGCGGCATCATTACAGCCACCTTCTTTTCTCAAGGCCCCAGTTTATTTACTGTGGTATAAGAATATATTTAATGATATTATAGGTAGTGCAGAATTCCTTCCAACAGCTGAGACTCAGGAAAAATGTGGTTTCAATGATGTTCTGTGTGGTCCCACCAAAAATAGATTGGTGCTTTCTGCACTAGCAATTAGGATGTTTTCAACACAGGAGGAAGGGTTTGGTTGTATATGTACCGTAGCAGCATATGCTAAACAGTATTAAGTATTGCATATACAGGCCACCAGCTTCGCAGCTCCATTTCAGCAATAATGCTCAGCATTTTTACGTCATGATTATTATACAATAAAGATATTAATTTCTCATTATGCTATTGGTGCAGATATGACAGCGTTTATACAGATTCTTAAAGTTATTAACCCATTACTTTAAATCACTGGAACTGCTGCTGGTTTGTGATCAGTTGGAAAAGAATTGTGCATCAAAACAGCGGGTGCTGGTTCTTGTCTTCTGCTGGAAAATTCCTTCAAACGCAAAGCCTTCAATGACAACACCTTCTAATGCTGCGTGGAAATTTCAGGCAGGCTGATGTCAGAAGATTTACAGGACCTTTCAAAACCAAATACTGGGTACTGGGAACCCTCACATCCAGTCCAAGTGGCATTTCCCAGTACACACACCTGCCTGCAGCACGCACCCCAGCCTAGCAAGCTCCACTTCAGTGGTTCCCAGCCTGGAGCAGTGACTGTATGCTACCTACAAAGGAATCAAAAAAAAAAAAATCCAAATTTTGAACCCTTTCGTGCTATCCCTTTGTGTACTTTCAGCTGGCACAGCATAAGAGACCAGGCAGAAGTGGCGGCCCTACTAACTGAATCACCCAGCATGTAACAGCAAAAACACGATGAAAACTCGGAAGTATAAGAAAAACAGGAAAGGTAATGTGGGAGAAGGTATAAGTAAAATTGGCAGCAGTGGAGAAAAAGGTGAAGTAGTGCAGAGGTAGGCTACTCCTCTGCACAAAACAGATGAGTCCTTTCTGAGGAGAGGTTCTGCCAGGAGGTCTGTCACACTGCAGTGTATCCCCCCAGAGAATAGGCTGGCTTAGGAGCTAACCTCCCAGTCTGCCCATCAAGTAACAAAGCAGCATCAATTATATATTTTAGTGTACTACCTTAATAAGCCTTCCTTTTCACTCGGTGTAGCTGAGACTGTCAGTATGTCTTCTGTAAAGCTTCTAAAATCATCAATAATCACAAGTACCCTATAAGACATAAGCATGATCCAGTAGATAGAGCACAAAACTAGAAAATGGCAGGAGAAGCATCTTGTCCTGTGCCTGCTGCCAACCTCAGACTCTCCCTCTCTCTGCCCCAGTGGCCCCAGGCTCTCCAGGACAGGACCATGTCACAATGCTCCATCCCAGGTTTGAACCTCCAGACTGGTATTGGCACCTCCTGCACCACCAGAAGTCTGTCCTTCATACAGCATTTTATCAGCCTCACTCTGTATGGACAGATAACCCCAAATGAGATGAGACAGAAAGCAAGTGAGGAAGCAGAGGCATTTAACTACATATGAATTTAGAGTCAAACATCAATTTTTTTTAGCACACTGTAATTTTGTAAATTGCATAATAATGATTGAGAGTTTTCTCTAGGAGGAATTTGAATTGAGAATCAAAAGTACACAGAAGTTTGAGGTGCAGAAAGTGAGTTTTTATTAAAATAAGCCTTTAAACCTGTCTCAATGTATTTTCAAGTAGTTAATGTAAATCAAAAACAAAACAAAAAAAATACAAGTTAAACAAACCTTCACTAAACATTGCCAAGAATATTTTCAAGTGCTGGGAGATCCGCCCCTTCTCTTTTTGGGGGGGTGGCCCTGGGGGAGGGATTGATTGTATGTGAGAGGGAAACGATTAAGTGCATAAGACATACTGGAAACCTATCCAGAGCATTTTAAAAGCTGAAAATAAAGGCTTGAGAAATACATTTTGGGGACTGAAAGGAGAATTGATACAGAAAGCTAACCTGGCATGATTTTAGGGGATATATCTAAAAAGCCTAATCATTGATAATTCACAATTTGTGGGCCTGGTGGGATTTCATGCAGAGCACTAGCCTCACTAAGGTAATTGGTGCTATTGAAACAACACTGGCTCAGCAGCATGCTGCTTTCTTCCTCGCCTCTGGGCACAGGAAGGATCAATATTTGTTAGGATTGCTTCTTGTTCCAACAATGTAAGATTTACAATACTTGCTAGGATTCTCACTTTGTCTTCACACAACTCATCAGTGGAACCCAATTACTAACCTCAGACAAACAACATTAACATGAGCCTCTATGCTTCTTTATTGCCCTTCATCCAAGTCTCATTTCAGGGTCTTCAGGCAGTGCCACTATAACAGATACTACACTTTAAAGTGTGCTCCAAGGAATAAATTTTCAGTCTTTCATTACTCGTACCTTGATTTACTTCATATCATCTTGCCGCTATAGACAAAGATAACACACTGTAAATTACAGCCATCCTGTCTTGTAGTTTCAGAGGTAGGGGGAAGGCAGGGAGTGATGCTTTTGTGCTACAATTAGCACTGGGCACCAGAGCTTCATTGCTATCATCACTAGTGACTGAGTCTTGCTTATCAAAGATGCAAACCCATTATTTCACATAAACTCGTTTCCTAAATTGCTGTATATTTCTTTCATACTCTGATAAATAAGAAGCTCTACAGTAAGAGAAAAATACATATTTTTATATTGTTTATTGCATTAACTTCAGATAGGTAATCTCATTTAACTTTACTCATGGGGCTATTTCTGTAAATTTTTCAGTCCTGATGTCTTAATAACACAGTGGCTTCCGATAGTTTGCTGTTCATTACGATCTCATTCAAGCTCAATACACAGAAGCAAAACCCCAAACCAGATAATTCTGTTTCAAACATTTTAACTATTCGTGCAGAGTTGGCAATAGAAAGCTTGGAAAACAGTCATTGGAAAAATTCCTTCAAGTTAGCTGTTGCAGTACCCCCTTATTTGTCCTACAATTTCCTCCATCCTCCATCCTATTCCAGTGGCTGATAACTAAGAACATTAGTTTTATGCGACTTGTCAAGCTCAAATGAAAAGAGAGCTAACTTTAATGACACTGCAATTAATCGCCCCAATAGACAGACAGCTAAAAGACAAGATATTGACTTCATTAAGGATAATGTATTATGTCATTAAGTTGGTAGGGTCACCTTGTGTATCATATATGCTCGCTAATATATTGGCATTTTCCTCAAATAAGATAAATTCAGATGAGTGATAAAGCTGATTAGAAAATGTTTAATCTAAAGAGGCTGGTTTCCTTATATTCCACTTTGCAGCTCCAGGTATAAGTGGACTAGTAAAACCCCATTGTAGAACCGGGTTTACCTCAAATAACAGATCTTAGCAATTTATAATCTTTTGGGGCTATTTTGTTCATCTCCTTGTGTCCCCCCCACACACACACACACACTCCTCCCTCCACTCCCCATTTATTTATTATTTGCCCAGGCTGTATTTCAAATTTGTTTTTAAATGTATAACCTTCTTCAGCACATGTAAGATTAAAATGACCACTGCATGCTAAATTAGTACTTCTGTATGAAGGCTTAACCCTTTACAAAGGCTTAACCCTTTACAAATCAGGAGTTTGAAATGAGTTTAGTTTGAAAGAGCTACTATGATAATGAGCTATTATAAAGCCAATCATTCCTTCTAATTAAGAAATTTTCCCTTTTTATCCCAATCTAAAAGTGGTGTTGCTGGGGAGGATTAAATCTATTTTTTTTTAAATCAATAGCATGGAATATTTGCAAATTAAGACATGTGAAAGCAATTCATGCCACTCAATATCACACAAATTAAACAGTTTTTTGACATTCACTGCCTTCCTAGGATACTAGGATACAGTAGGCAGGCATGTTTCTAGCACCAGCATTATTTTCTAAGATTTCCAAGTAAACAGAGACCTGCACATTTCGTCACACTAGTGACTATCTGCATATTCCAGGTTTGTAAATTACTTAATAATGTAAGGTAAACCTAATGTTCTACAAAAAAAAAAATATTTTATACACATGATCTGCCCATTCCATAAACATTGCTTCAACAAAGTGAAATAAAAAAAATAAACAGGACCCTTTATTTAAAAACCTCTTCAATGTAAGATTATGCTACTGTGTTTAGATTTGCGTTTATTAAAGTAAGAGCTTTCAGATGCCAGACTGGTTTGTTCAGATCTGACCCAACAGCCTAAATCTTCTGCAATCTTGTTTTAAAAAATAATTTGAAGTATCACAGTAAATAAGTTATATAGTATGCATAAGACCTGGGTAAAAATCTACAGATTTGCTTCATCCAGTGAACAGCAACATATTTTAAAATGAGCATGCTTGTTTGCCTGTTGCTATTAATTTATTTCAGCAGTTCCTTGAGAAAAAAATGATACTCTGGAGGATAACAGTCTGTTAATGGTCAGTTTGCCTCAACACTACCGTAGGCAACACACACAACCTCCTTTTAAAGAACAAACTCTAATTAGCATCGCCTACAATTCCTCATTCCAAACCATACCTTTTAACCTGTACCCCATCTTTTCCAATATTTCCATTAAGGTTGTCAAAAGCAGAAGTTTGGGAACCTTTCTTTGTGACCTTGGCATTTCTTCTCAGGCTTAACGTATTGGCATTTTTTCCTCTGACTGCATCGCTTCTCATTTGTCATGATTATTGTTGAATTTTTCAACTGTCATTCCCGAACGTAAATCAATGGTTGTCGACTTCCCCTTTGTCATATCTGCACTGCCAACAGCCTTTCCCTTCTAAATGAGGCTTCCTCCCTTTCCATCCATTAAAAAAGGCCTGTCTTTTGGAGAAGTCAATCCTTTGTTAGGTCACTCCATTTATCATTCTTCCAATCAGTACCTGACACACTTATTCAGCCAGGTCTTCAACCACACAATCATTGTTCATTTTGGGAGGGGGGAGAAGGGGAGAAAGAAGGGGGTACTTTATTTATGCGTGGTGTTTTTTGCCATCCATCTTGACCAGTTTTCTATTTTTCAATGCCCTTGTATCTTTAGGGTCCTCACTTGCTTGAAGGAAACATGAAATTTTTTTTTGGAGGGGGGAAAGAGGGGGGACACAACGCTCCCAGTGGGGAAAAAGAGGAGAGCACATGCTTATCCCGAGAAAACATTTTGCTGTATTAAGAATAAAGAGATACTAAAAGTGGGAGAAGCATCTAGCATAGCAAATTCAGTTCTGTTACAAAAGGACTCTTAAAAAAAAATCACTTCTGTTTAAAAAAAAAAAAGTGGAACAAAAATAGGAATGGATTGCATGACCTTTTTGACAAGGTTTAAGTCATATAAAGTTATATTACAATAAAACAAGTTTCTAAGCAGAATATTGGTTCATAGTGACTTACAGAAGCCTTCAGGACGTGACTTGTTCAATAAAGAAAAGGAAGTTAGTATCTGTTATTTATGCGGCTACAGTCACGTTTGGTTGAACAAATTCACACAGCTTCGATCCCCTCTACTAATATTTCAAACAGGCCTGCAAACAATGTTATTAAGTTGCCTTTGTCATTGCTGGGTATTAGGTTAAAAAAAAATGCCTGAAGTTTATTAAAGCCACCCACAAAAGCAACAGATTCTTTCTATTGTTTCTTGTCTCAGATTAGAGATGAGTCAATAGCTAACATGTATCCATCAGGCATCCCCACCCCCAGATTTTTAGGGGCACAAAAAGAAATAACTACACCAAGGTCTAAAAACCACCCTTCACTACAACAAACTGATCCCAAGCTCCTTCTATTATAAAAACATTACCCCACGTCGTGTAAGTCTAGCCACTTCCCATTAAATAACTCAAATGGGAAAAGAGAACATTGCACATCATGCAAAGGTAATTTCTCTCAGAAAGTAAAAAGAAAAGAAGCAAGCTCCTACTACTGCTACTTCGCAATGTGATAAAACACTTCATGTGAGGTCAGATCCGTAAGTTTGACTAAAATCCTGAGCAGTAATAATTAGCAGGAGGAGTGCTTACTGTCTGGAGATCCTGAGGCTGCAAGGACAACAGACCCAGGTTCAAGCATCATGCAGACCTCCTGCCATTAGCATTCCATACTTCTGTTAACCTGATCCTTTACCCCAGATACAGACAGACAGTTTAGTGCCATCTCCTCCCATCCTTTCTTTCTAAAATGTGAAAACCTGAAGTCAGGCAAAGTACGCAACTATTCTCTTCCAAGATCTTTCCAAAAGGAAGTCTGCTGGAAAGCCTTCAAAATCCTGCTGCCTACTAGATCACCATGAATATGGGTTTTCTATATAGTTTCTGGCTCCCTACCAAAGCCAAAAAGACGTACAAATCAGGTTTCATGTTACTGTTTGTTTGTTTTTTTCTCATGTTTTCTTCAGGAAGACTAATACACTTGGTCAATCCCAACAATGCCTGGACACCACTAGTATACTTGGTTCAGGAAAAGAACAAAGTACACATAGACTTAGAAAGTGAGATATGAGAGGCGGGGTCTTTGACGTATGTGGTTTAAATTGCTTGATGTGTCACATGTTATAATTTGACCAGGAGTCATTCAAACAAGAAATTAAATTATCTACTTCTTATTTGCAAGCAACTACACATCCCACAGATTATTATAGAAATTCATCAATATAATGTTGGAAAATGCAAGTCATACAAGGATCTTGGGTGGGTACATCAGCAGGAAAGCCAGACCAATGGAGGCTTCGGGCATTTTCAATATTAATCTTGGTCCAACATCAGTTCTGTCTGGAAAATTGATTCCCAGCAGGCTAGAAGATACACATCCCAAGGAACAAGTTTTACACTGTCAATGGAATTTACAAGGAAAAAATAAATTTGCCTATAAATAAGCAGGATTCTTACACGAGATAACAAACATGCAACGTTTCTACAAAATTACGTATATCAAGGCCTCTCAGAGTTCAGCCTAACCACTGATTTTGGCATTCAAGCCTTTTAGGTGAGCACATAGCAGTGACTGAATACCTTGGGACATGCTAGTTAAATATGAATGCAATCTCCATATATGACCAATGTTATGAGTTAACCCCAATCCCTTTTGGGTTTGGAGCTACAAAAGCTATTCCAGTATTTGCTCCTCTTCACTAAGACCTGCCATATTTTTATGTGCTCCCTTGCTGCAGACAGGAAAAAGTGATTTCAGCATTTCCCCGTGTACTTTACAACACTGTGATACTGCATTATTACCCAATTTTTGAAGCCGGTATCTAAGTTACCAAAATGTAGCCATCTAAATACCTGCATTTGTATTTCTCATTAAATTCATTTTACTAAACAGATAACTACTAGCACTACATATGGTGCTCCAAGCTTGAGATGTCAACTAATATGATTTACACTTCTCTTCATTGCCCTTATATCTTGCTTAATAAGACATTTTATTCAGATACTCCTGAGGTAACAAAGGCAGAAGGTTTACTGCTTTCTGTAGTAGAAGTTTTATTTATTTATTTAATCTGTACAAGGTAAGGGGTCATTTCCTTGTGAAAATGATAAAATACAGGCGATACTGTTTTAAATCATATCATGCAATCCCATTCTTGTCCAAGCAATAGATTTACAGATAACAGCAGCAATCTCTTTAAACTGTAAAAATCCAGTGACCCTTCTGGAACCACGCAGTGACACAAAGAGGTGTTATTTGCAAACCAAAAGAGCTATTAAATACACAAAACACTATATTCCAAATAACAGCACAGGTTTTTTGAATCTATAAGGAGTAAGGAAAAGCAAGCACAGGTTCGCAGTTCTATCTCTAACATCGCTGTTTTATGTCTTACAAATATGGCACATTTTATCACATTTTTTTCATTCCCAGTTAGGACTTCTAATGCTTAAAGAAGGGCAGAAAGCAAGTACCTTATTTGGCAGGCAAATGCTGTTATTCAGAGTCTGCTGGAATCTTGTTTGTTTTTTCATTTTGCCCAGGTAGAGAGCTTTTTTATGCCTGCATTTGCTTAGTCGATACATATTGTAATGTATTCACATGCACCAGCAAAAAATGGTATAAAAAATTGCCTGGATAAAGAAAAGGTAAGATCATCTCCTATTTAGAAGCTCACAAAATATCCAGACATAAAAGGCACGAGTTGCTGTAATTTCCTAATTTATTTAGTTTTGCAACTTTACGTTAGGTACTAATGTAAGAAGGGAGAAGTGAAGATTCATATTATTTTTTTTTTCATTATGTAATTTTAAATTGCACCCATAAAAAAAACAACATGCTCCCCTTAGGTTCAGCATTAAGAACCTTAAGAGTTGGGGCCATCACCCAATTCCAAAACATAGACGTTCTATGTTAAATATGTTGCCAAAAGATAATGAGCATGCTGATTTTCAAATGTATACAATGTTATCTTTCAATATACATATTTTTGTTTCAAATAGGCTTAAAATTCCTAGCAAAACTCTAGATTTTTTTCTTTTTGCAAATATATTCTCAATAGTCTACCTACTGTTATTTCAACAAAGAACTTGTACCAAAGCATACATCAGCTTTTTCTTAAACTAGTGGCCTTCTACTTCAGGATGTAATACATTTTCAGACATGTGATATTCAAACTAACAGAAGGAGTCAGCATCCTGTGAGAATAACCAATTATATGGATTTTTAGCCTCTATCTTACAATTACGACATAATTGTTTTCTATTAATTAGATGATATGCATTTGTACATGGAAAATGAATTCTCTCATTCAACACACTGCGAAATAAAATATGAAAATATGTATGGGCTGAAGCATTAATACGTCCTTATTTGAATTAGCTTGTCACTGTAAATGAGACATAAGCCAAAATCTAGAAGTGCTTATAATCAAAAACTGTGACCTTTGTTTCCTTTTGCATGTGAAAACTGCTAACTTACATTTTATTTCAAACACAGCCTTAGCAGCATTCAGAACAAGCTCTGTGAAACAACATCCAGAAATTTGATTGTATTTAATAACTTCTAACACAATTATAAACTGAGTCAAATCCTAAGAGATGCTGAAATCTACCTAACAATATCTACTTGCAGCTTCCATTGTAAACAGTGTGTTTCAAGATCTAGATGTATTCCAGAACTTAACATGTACAATCCATTTTCTGAATGTCTGTGCACTTGCTTTTAATTGCATTTATCTAGTGGACAATATTTCTTCACAAAAGTTAAGGCAATAGTTTAGTATAGACTGTTTCTAATGCATTTCTTATACAGCAAAATATACATCATACCCAAATATACATCTATATATACTATATAATGTTTTTAATGCTTTAGTTTGTGTTTTTTTTTGTTAATTTCGTCTTAAAATATTTGTAACATGATTACTAGGAACTGCATTTGAAAAGATAAATTTGTATAAAAAAAGTTGTAGTGACAGTTACTCAATTTTTCTCTACAATCTAAAACAAATTTTCCAGCATTTGTGGGAAAACTTCTAAATCAATAGGTGCTGCTGTTTGTGTAGCACTTCAATAATACTAGGTATAAATGCTAACGATGCATAGCCAAATTAATCTCAATTTAAAAAGAAAAAATAAAAAACTCTTTGGTTAGGTTACAAGCAAATACCTTATGAATGGCTAAAAAGAGACCTCTGAAATGATTAATTTTGGCTCAAGCACCAAGTTCTTCAAATGCTTACAGGGACAAATAAAGACAAGCTGCTTCCATAACAAAACCATTTCTGCGTCTCAGAGCTGTGATGGGCCAGTACAGTTACACAAGATGGAAGTGAAGGGAAAGTCACAGGGCTATGTGGTACATTTTAAAATGCCAGAAATAGATGCTGATCATCTTGTATTTCTTTTTCAAAAAAAAGCCTCTAATCAGTTCTAAATTTCTTAGACAGTTTGCTTTTTTGCTGCACCTAGAAATGTGTCATTTGTCTATTTAAAAACATAACAGCTCACCACCCCTCCTCACCGGCTTTCGTTGGCCTCTCTTTTTTTCCCATTTAATGTCTCTAACTTTATGCCATGTTCTTTTCCTCTTTCAGCACGGCTGAGCAAGGCTGACAGGCGGATTCCTTTGCTTTTCAGGGTATTAAAGCCACTTTCCCGCTCTGACAGCCTGTTCTACTCTGCCACCTTATAGCTCTGGCTTCACACTTCTCTGGGCAGCCACTGCTTCTTGACAGACCACTGTCACTTCCCATCATCCTCTCTGTATATCCTGTTCTCTCCCCCTCAGCACGCATCCCGACTTTCCAACCAATGCAATTATTTTTTTTGACAAGCCATCCATCAGCTTTAACTTTAAAAGCACTTTCTGCTGATATCCATTGTTAAATCCCTTGCTTTTTATGGAGCTTGCATGAGAGAATATGATATCAGACATTCAAACTACCAAACCATGTAAATTTACTTTGTTCTCAGCTATGTTTCCAATTTCACGTCCAATTTTTCGGTACATTATGCGTAGTTGTTGTGCTTAATATGATGTTGTCAAATCCCATTAAAGTTCACTGCATTGCACGGCTTTAAAAACAGGTTACAATTTGCATTCTATAAAGAAAGGAAGGAGTGCAGTCTGAAGTCAAGCTGAATCTTATTAAAATTATCTGTTCAATTGTTACATTTGTAGATGGAGTAATTTTGAGGCATTAGCTGAGACACATATGAAAATGTCAGTGTGCCAACTAATGACAATGAAAGCAAAAGGAATATATCTGTGAAACTCAATAAAGCTCCTTTGCTGGTGACATAAATTTGATGATAATCCGAGGAAATGAATAAGGGACCATCCAGTTTGAATAGGAATTACCTTTTCTATTAAATCACTTTGCTGTATTTCCACTTGGCCTACATCTTGGTCCTATGCCACAATGAGTCTCTCTCGGTGGACTAAAAAAATCCCTACAGGAATAACATACTCTTGAGGAATATCTTTCACGTAAGACTCAACCAATTTCAGACAGGCACGCTTAAAAACCAAGGTAAGAATTAGTCTCTCTCCCCTGCACCTGGGTAGAAGGGCAGATGAAATGGCTCAATAATCAGGAGACATGTCCAGCAATAAGCACCACTGTGCTCTCCATGCAGTGGTTTATACACAAAGGCTTGCATTCTTACATACATGAAGATAAATCAATATAAATAGACAGTTATAAATGTCAAGTTCATCAAGCTGCCAAAATGCTGAGAAAATGCAGATGCATGTGAAAGGCAAATTTTTGAATGGCTTTTTTTTTTCCTAACACCATGGTAGCTCAGAGATTTTAAATCCTTGTCTCGCCAAGTCATAACTGGGCTCCTCTTTGTAGCAAGAGGAAAGGCAACAGTCATTGAGAAGCAATGCTTTCACAAGGATCACTCAGTTACCCTTGTTATCATCATACATCTTTGACAATTCAATACAATTGAAACCTACTGTAAGTATTGCAAACAATTTATGTAGCTAAAGGTGTCTCAGAGAAGTTACTGTTTTGACCACAACAAGAAAGATAAGTCTGTTGTTTAGTACACCTAAGCTATCACCCTCAGGTTAAATGTCACACTCACCACGCTATTTTTTTTAAATGCATGGTAAAGGGCAAAGTATAACACTTCAGACCTCTGGAAGGCATTTAAAGTGAGGAGCCACCACTGAATGAAGCCAGCAACAGCTGTTCAGTCAATAGCTTCAACACAGCTGCCTTACAATGAAACAATATCTGGTAATCCCCAACAAAAGCAGTGAACAAAAAAGAGCTGCTCATCTAGAAATGCTAATCTGATTATGGATTATCATGACTTATCTTTGGTAGATCTATTTAAGATGATCTTATTCTGAATGGTTTTCCCATACTACAGCAGCATTGCAAGAAAGCGGGTAAAAATTATTCTTTGTGCTATCCTATATCAACTTGATTTAAAAATGTTCATTCTCCTAATCACGTTTCCCTGAATAGCAATTCTTCCCATTCTGAACCATACACATTGAATTTCTATTTCCAAGTTCTCTATCATGATTATTAGAGGCCTCCAAACTTCTTTCTCTTACATTACCAGTCGCAATCAAGTAATACATTACCTGCAAGATGATCGTATTAGCTCAGTGCCGCTATGGATTAATACATCACTGATTTTGGTTATGCTATTCACGGGAAACATGACCGCTGCAAAGCACACAGGGCATGAGTTTGCACCCAGTTCTATCAGATATCACTGAGCTACTCTGCCCAAATCCCTCCGCCCCTTCTTTCCTTCCAAAGGAAAATTTTCTGAAATGTATGAAGAACTTTCAGATAAACAGATATGTTAACTCATTTCACGTTAAGTTTTGCTTTGTTTAAAAAGACAACTAACACAATAAGAAAAATGGGAAACGTGTGAATATAATTTAAAAAAAAAAAACAGCAAAAGTCATCCTGAGGTACGTCAAGAGTTGCATTCATCTAATGTCACTAAAACATTCTTATTTAATGTCATTGAAAAAAAAAAAAAAGTGGTTCTGACCCGAGCAACACATTAAAGATACTGTGCCTTCTTTAAACGTCTTTAGTGAGCTATGGATGTTTTCAAATTTGCAAGTCAGCATAAAAGGTTTTTTGACTTGCTTTCTCTAATACAGTTTTCATCTAGGACCTGACCCTGACCTTTACCATCCATGACAGCTTTCCACTACAACTGCTTCTTTCATTATTCCTTTTGTTTCTTTCATCTCTTCCGTTCCACAACTGCTCGCTGCACATTTTTATATTATTAAATTTTCACTTCTTGTTTTTTATTTCAGCATGTCCTCCCCTCTGCTCAAACATGAATCACTGCCTTACACCATATTTTCTGAGCCTCTGAGCAAGCTAATCTCTACGTAAAAGATGCTAAAGAAACTATTGTCCTGTCCTGTGAAAGGTCCTCTTTTAAGTTTGATGCTGTACTACGACTTGGAGAAATTTGAAGAGAAAAACATAAACCAGGATGAAGTGACATTAATGATACTCTGTACTTTAATTATTTTCAACCAAGAAGCAACTATAATACCAATTGCATAGCCACTATTACCCATTTCATACTGTCTGGACATAGTACAAGAACAGTCATCACTATTCACCACCTACAAACTGAAGGCATCCAGACAGAGCTGGGGAGTTGAGAAAGGGAGATTTGCTCACTTGATTATCTACAGAATCCTTACTCTGAAGAAAAATAAACAATAAGAGAGGTTCCACTGATAGTGGAGCACATAATAGCTCCACAGCAACATAAAAACTACCAGAACTTACATTAAATTTGGCATTTAGAAATATTCAGAATTTCAACTCCTATGTGAAGCTAGTAACTGAGAGTCATGAACAAAAAAAAAGTTTTTTAAGGTCACCAACATTTAGGCATCCAGCTTCAGTGAAAGCAATGCAAAAGCTTGATGCCTGCCACTTCTTTGTCTTCTTTTGAGTTCGTTTGATTCAACTGCATACAACTGGTTGTTTCAGACCTTCACTGTGAGGATACTTCAGCTGGATCGTATGCCAGACAACATGCCCATCACTTACAGAATCAAACATATCTTCCCTGGTAAACTGTGGGGTGAGATACAGATACTGTTTCTAAAACCTCTCCGCTGGGAAGGGTACTGAAGTTGGGTACATTATAGATAAATACTCTCGCAGACACCATGACCAAATACCTGCTTTTACTTTTTTCTCTCTCATGTTATCTTACATATATGCACTCATAAACAGACTAGAAAATAATAGGGACTAGATGGCATTGGGTCATTAGATGCCCATCCATTTACACTCCACATATAGTGATTTTAACCCATTTTCAGATTAAAGGCAATGAATAGCAGCCATCCCTCAGAGTGCTAGGAAGAGCTGTGTTTATAAGACTGCACCCTTTTCATCAGTGGTGATGCTCTAAAGGCGGAGTAAACAAGTTGGAATTACAAAGACTAATGTCCTTTTAGTTCCTGCCACTTCTTTTAGAGATTAAATTCACACATCTACCAGCAAGATGGTGACAGAGAAAAATGTACTTTCAACATGCTGATGAAAAATGATGATATCTTCTCACCACCAGAAATCTCCCAAATTTCACAATGGCCTATAACTCCAGGTCACAGTAGTGCTCTAAACAGTAAATATCCTCTTCCTTCCATTAAAAAAAAAATAAAAGAAGGAAAAAAAGGTACTATTCTACATTTCTGCTTCACAAAAGCCATGAACTACTTCAAAAACATTACATTTTCCAGAATACAAAACTAACAATCCAGTGCAAGCAGGAGCTCCAGTTACCCTAACACTCTCTTTGAAACTTCCCACAGCTTTCTAAGCGCATCACTACAACAACAACAAAATCAGTTAAACTGAATGACAACTTGTTTGTTTCCCTCTGTTGACTCGTTCCCCTTTCTGTTTTTCAGGTAAAACACCTGCTGGGGAAGAAACTGAAATGAGAATGTGTTCCTGCAGTAGTCTGGTAAAATACTAGAACTTATTACTATATTAAAAATAAAATAAAAATTAAATATGTTAGTATTCTGCTGATATTCTTCCATTGCACTAACATTTTTAATGTTTTACAAGCAAAGCAAATTAGACAATTTTAAAATGTGAAGAATACTCAGCATCTCAAAGACAGACATATCTCAAAGAACATTATTATAGCATTAGGAAAGTTCCACTGATCTCTTGTGCGAATGAACACACACTGAAGCAAGATTCTGTAGAGCTGTGGGCTACCCAGCTGAGGGGGTATGGTTTCTGAAAGAATATAAACAGGAGCATCAGTATCTGTCATGAGACAGGCACTTAATAGGAAGTGCCGGTTGGTTTTGCTTTATTTCTTTTAATCCCAGTGAACTTGTTTTTCCTTAAATACAAAAAGGTGCAACTTCAGTTTACTACATATATTGATATCTAATCTCTACAAGATAGTAGATTAAGCCTTAGATTTAAGGCTCTTTTCAACAATTTTACTTACTATGGAAACTATATGTTTACTGCTTCTTATTTTTAAGCCAATCACATAGTAACACAAACACACAGATAAGATTCAACAGGATTGAATAATTTAGAATCCAGTTTCTCATCATTAAAAGATTTTAAATGTCTTTTCCCACCTCCAAATAGTGACTGCATTTTTCCTTCCTCATTTATCCTATTGTCTAGCTGTTAAAAAGAAACGCAGAGACTTCTTCAGAGCCAGCCGTTTTGCTTAACTCACTTAAGCATAAAGATTCAAGGCTCTGAGCCTCTGCCCTCAACACCATCAATTCTAGTCCCACCTGAAATTTAAACTAGTAAAGTGATTGTGGTAAATTTCTAGCTGAATGGCTGTCTTCTTGATGGAGAAGGGCAGCTATCCCTGAGGAGAAGCGTAATAGTAGGATTTTGTCTTATCAAAGTCAAACTATCCCCATGCTGCTGAGTCAGCCATTCACACAAGCAGACAGCAACCATAACTTGCTGTTGCTCGAGTCTGCCTTTTCCAAGAACACCACCAGATGCAAAATATCAGGTAGTGTCACTTGAGCGATGTTCTAGGTTGAATATACTAGATCAGCCCAATGTTTTTTACAATATCTAAATGTTCCCGTTTAAGGTGAAATAAAGAGGGTAACACGCAAAGAACAGGTATTGAAAGGAAAAAATTATAAACTCAAATAAGGTGTGGATGTTACAGAAGAAATATTTTTAACTGAAGGCTACTATTTTTAATAGCAATCAGTATAGAAAGTACGATGTTGCATGGAATAATAGAATTCCCATATTTCATATAAGCTGGCGCATGTTACATTTATGTAAAATACATCAACTTCTGCTTTTTAAATAGATGGAGATTCACTTAATTGATCGTTATTTCTGTACTGTTCTAGATGTCAGCTTTGCAGTAAGTCAATACACCCATTTAGAGGCCAAATTTCAGAAATGCATTGCACCAGGGCATGCTGCCTATTGCTAGGTTTGGGCAACTTCTGTAGCAACTACAGACGTAATATAAAGAGCTTCTCAAAGAGATAACTTTACATAAGGTCAACAAGTCCTCATACAAAAATTTTATGTAGTGCTCAGTCTTAGACATACAGCCAAACCTTTGTTCTCTTCATAACCCTTAGGCAAAAAGAGCTAATGAGAATCACAGACAACATATTAAATGATGGTATTTTCAGTACAGCTGGGATTCCATTCCATAAATAATTTTAAAACTATTACCCAACAATGTATTGCGACAAAAAGCTGACAAAGGTTTGCTCAACAAGCAGTTACTGGCACCGTTTTGCACCTGAGGATGAAAAGTTTTCGTAAAGACCTTCAGTGCTTTTTCAGGTGCTTCTATAAAAATGTTGCTGTCACTTACAATCAGTGGGATACTTCCTTTTGGTTTATGTTAAAATTAATAAAATCTTGAGAATCAAAAAAGCGGCAAATAATATAGCCAGACTACTGCATAATTTGTAACAGTATTATTCTATAGTAGAATTGAAATTAATTCACTTAAATACAATACACAGACACACAAAAACATACAACAATATTAAAAAACACCTGGCTTTACAAGCCACTGGAAAATATTTAATATATATATATATATGTATATTAAGAATTCTAACTGCTAATTGTTATTTCTTTGGAAAAAAATAAAATAAAATTTCCCCACACTGGCCCAACTTCAAATTAAACTTCTGAAACACCAGGAAAAACAATGCCAAAATCCAGAGAATTATCCCCTTTTTCTACAAAGCAAATTCGATTTAAATTAGAAGAAGAAAAAGAATTCAAAACTTGTTCCAAAACATTTCCTAAAATATTGCACACTACTTGATTGGGAAATTGTTTTGTCTTGTCTCATCAAAATGCTGTCAAACAGACATTTAAGTGTGATTCTACTCAAAAGAGCTATGTTGAAAATGGCAGGTAGAACCAACAGATCTGGTCCCCATGCTTACTTAGAATTACATCTTCTTGTTTCCTCGTGGGCATTTGAGAATCAATAAAGGATGGACATACAAATCAAATGCACGCAACTATTCCTTCCTCATAAAGGATATGGGATTTAGAGGAACTGCATGCAGCAATTCATAACAGAGCCCTAACAGCTTTTTTTCCACAGTGAAATAACAAAGAAAAAATATTTATCATTTTAATCATATTTTTATTATATAAAATTTGAAATAAAGCATGTACTCCTATAGTTGAACAGGAGAAAATGCACTATGTGCACACCTAAAAACCAGCAACCCTCAAAACTGCTGCATGCATCTAAGTTTCTCCTATCAGTTGAGTGGGTCCAAGCTCCAGACATACTTAATTCTTTATCAAATTGAAGCCCTGAAACAATCTTCAATCCAGTCAAAAGAATATGGGGCAATTACAGAAAACAAATTACTTTCATTTTCAAAGCAGCTGTTTCATATCTCAAGAAAAAACTGAACTGAACAAACAAACTGAAGGCAGGCACTTGGCAGGGTCAGGAAAAGAACCTTAAGAAATTCCTATCATCTCTGCAAAATTTTTACCTCGTTTAAAGGTTTTGAAATCATTTCAATTTCCTGATTTGCAAACCTGTTCTATCACATGTGCTTCTCACATTGAAGCTCTTCTTTGAAACCTACAGTAGCTACCAGCATATTGCCTACAGAAACACAACTGGCTCTGTAACCTCAGAAACTATACCTCCAAGAGAACCCATAATGATGAAGTGTCTTGTCAAAAAGACTTTACTAGCTTTCTTGTATAGTGGTGTAGTGCTAACGGACAGATGTAAGAATAACTTTTATGCTAACCAAGCTGAGCTGTTGTAAGAAAAATAACCACAGATGAGAGAAGCTCCTTCAGCCGACAAATAAGGGTGATTTACCCACCACCAACGCAACATAAAGCCACTGCGTATTCATGTCTTGGTCTAAGCAAAGGCAGAATAACAAGTAAATTTTCCAGTGGACTTAATAAAATAAAATGCCCTTTTAGAGGGGAAGTTTGATGAGACCAAGCGCTGGATCAAGTGCTTTTGGGTACCACAATATAAAAAGGACATAAAACTATTAGAGAGCATCCAAAGGAGGGCTACAAGTATGGTGAAGGGTCTAGAGGGCAAGACGTATGAGGAGCGGCTGAGCACCCTGGGTTTGTTCCACCCAGAGAGGAGGAGACTGAGGGGAGGCCTCATGGCGGCCTGCAGCTCCCTCACGAGGGGAGCGGAGGGGCAGGCGCTGAGCTCTGCTCTCTGGGGACAGCAACAGGACCCGAGGGAACGGCATGGAGCTGGGACAGGGGAGGGTCAGGCTGGGTGTTAGGGAAAGGTTCTTCACTGAGAGGATGGTCAGGCACTGGGACAGGATCCTCAGGGAAGTGGTCACAGCACTGAGCCTAACAGAGTTCAAGCAGTGTTTGGACATTGCTGTCAGACACATGGTTTGGTTTTGCGGTGGTGCTGTGTAGAGCCAGGAATTGGGTTATTAAGAGGAATCACTCTAAAACTCATCTTAGAATAAAGTGAGTTCATGGATAGCACTTCACAAAAAGGTTTGGGGGATGGGAAGAATATCTGTTGATTTAGGCAGCTGTCACCCCTTCCCTGATCTGAGAAGCAGAAACTGAGCAGGTCCATGACACTAACGAAAAGAAGAAAGGCTAGACAGCACTCTGAAAGAAAGGTACATATATACTCCTATAGCAAACACCAAGAGAAACAATTACTCCTTTTGAGTGCCACAGCCCTCAGTACATTTGTCGCATTTTCTTCTTAGTAGAAACAAAAGTATTATAACTTCATGCCATCAATCCTTGAAAGCTAAACTTGTCTTTTCATTAAGCAGTATATGCACTTACCTCAAATATTTTCAGATAAAAATCTCTAGTGATCTTGAAATGTTAAGCTGCTCAACCCCCCACAGCCTTGGCACCTCTGTGAAATTACTTAATGCAAAGGCTGGAGGCCTCCAGAACTGGGCCAGTTCCTCCCCAGGGGCTGGCCTCCCTCCTCAGGAAATTACGGCCAGTTGGGATGCAGCTCTCTCTGGCATCTCTCTCTAAAATTATTCAGGTCAGTTCCACTTCGCAGAGTGTTAAAAAACACCTGAAGAGCATGACACTAACACCACAGAAGGCTACACATGTTGCTTTTTATATATGAATGTCTCACAACTTTTACAGCATTGAGTAACTTGCCTTCCTCATTCCAAAGATGTGAAAGCACTTCAAATACTGGCTGAATTACATTTCAGACTGCTTCCTTTCCTCCTCCCTTTCTAATCTGTATCCGTTGTGGGGGAGAGGCTACTTCTAGCCATAGCTAACTCTAAAGTTACTGTAAAGCAATATCATACTGCCATGCAATAGCTCTTTAATGTCAACCATAACCTTCATAAATGGGTTTGTAACGAGAAACCCTTGTTTGTCATATGGTGGGTATGATTGATGCTATATGAGTGAAGTGAAGCCACAGTGACCATCTCAATAACATGAACAGCTGCCAAATATTCATTTAGCAGAATGAGTTTAAAAACTTTGAGCAGATTGCTTTCACAAGGCTGCTTTCAACAAAAGGAAACATAATTAACGAGCTAATATCAGCATGTGTCTGGCTAAGCTAATGAATATCAAATTACACAGAAACCTGTATAAATCATCATTATCCTGAATTTTAATTGAACTTGCAATTAAACATGACAAATTTTATATACACTAAACCTTTAATTTATACTTTCAAATAAGAAATAATTTATCATTTTTAGTATTTCATAGTTAATTTCCCAATATGTACACTTCTAATTAACAAGGACAGACAGGCATTTAAAAAAAAAAACAAAACACTGCTGAATAGCTCCACTGGTTACAACAACTTTCAATAGATTAAAATCGGGGGCCAAAAAACTTACAGCAGTATAGAAACCCACCGCATTTGCACAACATTGAATTTCAAACTCATCCTTTGAATAGCACATGCAGCTAGAAGAAAACCAGGCTGTAGCAATGTCTACATGGTCACTGTAAATCAGGATTGGGTTAATGCAAAAGAGGCAATAATTTTTCCAAAATTCAAAGTTGCTATGGCCAATCAGACTTACAGTTTTTTGATCTGTCGTTGTGGGCTAGAGCTGTCACCATACAAACTACTGCTTCTTGACAAAAGGGTATCTTATCTAGTTTAACCTTATTTATGTATTCGTTCATTTATGCTCATCTCCTTGTACTTGTTTCCAATACATACTGGTAGCCTCAGGAAAGGGATTTCCCCACCTCCTAATATTCACTTGCCCCATTAAATTTTTCCATTTGTTTTACCATAATATTAATTCAGTTTCTATCCATCTCTAAACGAAAAAAAAAAAAAATAAGCCACTGAGAAAACTGGGTCTTTCAGCAGTGAATTCGAAGTACAGACACACAAGAAGCTGCATTCATTGAAAACAGTTGCAAAGTTTTGTTAACACAGCTGAGATGGAAGAGTGGGAGAAAAGAAAATATGACAGCCACGCCATTGAAACCTGTGGTATAGACATGGTCAGGACAGCATGATGGTATGTTTGCTGAAGGAGGTTCTACCACACTAGGTGAAAACATGCCTCCCTTCAAAGTACCTCACCTTCGCCAGCAGTTAGGCCAGCAGGAGCGGCCAGGCACCACCCTCGCAGAGGCAAGCCCCAGACGGCACCCACACTGTCCTACTCCCACTGCAATTTTCTATCTGGCCAGGATGAAAACTTCAATGCTTTCAATACAGCAGTGGCATTGAAAGCTCAAGACAGACAAAAACAGCAGATTAGAGAAAGTATTCTGTACTCTGTACTCAAAATTTTAAAAGCTGATGTCATTTAGTTTGCTAACACTATTTATTTTTCAAAAGCAGATGGATCTTTCAAAATCCTTATTCAAAAGGACAGTCTTTGTGGTGCAATTTGCTGAACCTTCAAGGCATGAGACTGTGCATACTGGTGAGTACCAGTGTCTTTTTCCATTAGCTTCCTAACCATAGCAATGAAATAACAGAGGAAAAAATAAGAAAAAAAAAGGTAAAAGAAACTGAAACCCTTCTCCAGTAGGAAACAGCTTCCAAAATTCAGTTGAAATAGTTTATTAATTCCCACAGCAAGCAGAATCAACGGCTTTCATATTTACAGCACTCAGCAGTAACATCTCTGGTTTAATGAGCACCAGAATCAGGGAGAGAACAGACAATTTCCATTACTACATTTAACTATGGTGAATATATCTGAGTGCTTCTTGCTGTCCTTGCTTTTTCCTCAAGCCACCTATAAACCTCTACTCTATTTTTTCTTCACTGTTCAGCCTGTTATCCTGGGCACTATACTACCTGGCTATGTTCATGATTTTTGGAATACATTTAAGAATCAACCTACCTGCAATGGCCTTATTGACTGAGAGAGATCTAGAGGTCCTAGAAATAAACAAAGTGTCTCCAGACCACTTGAAAGAAAAACTCTCTCACACAGCTTGGCAGAATTTCATTCCTGTACATTCATTTCCCAAAAATGATTTGATAAATGCAAAGTAAATAACAGAAAAAAGCAGGGTGTCAGGCGTCTCGCAGAAATAGTTATCTACCACCTAAGTTACTTAATACCTAACAGAAATCAGAGACAAAATGCAATTATCAGTAAAGTAGTATCCACCTCTGGTTAGGGTTGCCTAAATATTGAGGTATGATTGTGACTCTACCACTACCTGTCTGATCTTCAGTGGCTCTCTGCCTCTGTCTCCCCATTTATTCTCATGGAAAGAAGAGTACTGATGCTCAACTCACCTGACAATTTTTTCCCTCCACTAATAAATCCTTCTGCAAACCATTTGTACACTTTTGCTCCCATATGATCTACGTGTTGAGCCCTCACCTTTCTGACATCACTCCTTCCACAAACACAGATTCTAGTCAGCAAAAATAACATTGCCTACCCATCACCAAGAACAAATAAATGAAATAAACTTGGACATAATTCTCCTCTGGGTTTTCCTAGTGCATTTTGCATTGTCTGTCTACTTAGATTACAAGCCCCTCAGAGCAAGGACACGTTCTCTTGTTTGACTTGTACAGCTCTGAGCACACTGTTTGCACATAAACAATATTAACAGCACTGATAATACTGGTTTGGGCAGTCTCAATACACATGAAAATGATGCAGTAAGTACCTTTTTTTTTTTTTTTTTTAAATAACAAGATGTCATATTTCGTCTCATTTTTCAGGGACTTATAAACCTGATGGAACTGCATATACCAAGGCTCTGAATGTTTAATGCTTTTGCTGAAAAGCATGGTGTGTTCATGCAGGAGAAGCGGCAGGACAAATATTTTCACACATTATCAGATAGCTGAGTGAAACAGGCTCCACCAGAATTTACAGCTGAAGGCTACCAGAATTTACAACATGTGAAATTGTGGCTGTCTGTATTTTCTCATTACAGTGTGCTTGCCAGAGATAGGCACTTTTTTTTTTTTTTTTTTTTGCCATCTACTACTGTCTCACTACTTCCTAGTTAAACCTTGTCTCAAGTTATCAACACTCTCTGGAGAGATAAGCTTCTTCTCACTTACAACCTGTCACTAATAATCGAACTTTCAAGACTCCATCTCAAAAAGAGACTACTGGAGGCACACAGGTCACAGGAATTAACTGCCACCAGTCCTTGCAGAAAACTAAGCTCATCAATCTATAGCTTCTCGTCATAATTAGAATAACGGCTTCGAAAATTTGGGCTGATGTTGACTCAGTCTTATGCCACAAAGACCGCTGATTAAAATCTTGGTGTGAAAGTTAATGATAAGTGCTGGTGGCGTTGTCGTGGCGACAGGGACAAACAATTCCCTTGCCGTGACATTTTCAATGTCCTGCAGAAGAAAAACTGTCCTCTTTAGTATGGCACTGTATGAAGCTTATTTATGGCTACAGGGCTTGCTGGATTGATGACTGTCGTAACACACTGTCAAATCCTTTACTGACACATTCATTTTTTGAGCCCCTGGTGTGGCAGAAATAAAACACAACGAAAATGTGAAAGTATTATTTATCAGTAGCTGTTTGAGTAAACAGTGGATAAAATAAATTTGGTATATTTTTGTACTCAGATAGGCACATATCTCCCTACATTTATTAAATACTTGAGAAACAAACAAACAAAATATGTAATGAACCTGAAGATTCCTTTACAGTTTTTGACTGAAGTTTTGCAATGGATTTTAGGAGACAAACTGCCCCCAAAAACTAACATAATCAACAAAGATTATGAACACAGCTTTGCTTACACTGTGTTCGTACCAAAATTCAGGGTGTTGTACCCTTGACATCAAAGTGTGTGCATCAGGACTGGCCTCATGTTTGTTTTGACACAGAATTTCAGAAAGTTCAGCTGAGGCTTCAGGGATGGTATTGAACAATACAGCAGCACACTTCACCATTAGTGTCTTCAGCTACCATTTTTATTACGTTTTGAAAGGAGAAGGTGTTACTTTTTTCTTCTCTTCCTCATCTTTGTTCCCCTTATTTCATGTATGGCGAACTTTATGCATCAACTTTAAGGCTCTTGTTAATTACTGCACCTTTGACCATCTGTACTGATCAGCCAATACAAGAATACCATTCTTGATTGCAAAAAGTAAATTCATAGTCAGATTATCATCAGAAAGAGGGATCAAAACCTTAAACCTCTACACCGCAAACACAAAAAGGTTTCTGTATAGGTTTTCTATACTGATCACATTTTCAGGGGCCATGCATATTTCAGCGTCCAAAATCAAAATTAAGAGATTCCCATTTCTAATCTCAAAATCACCTGTGTCTGTCTACAGAAATAAAATAAGTCAAACATAATTTACTCACTCCTGATATTAGACAAAGAAAATATACTTTGTCTCCTTTTCTCTCCTTTTTGCCAATGGACTCCTCCTGCCCTTGTTTTAAAAATATTTATTGCATCCCTTCTAATTAAAAATGATGTAATCCTGGAGGAGAGAGAGAGGTGTCAAAAGAGCACGCTGTCCTTTCACAATACTTAAATATGAAGGGGGTGAGCAAAGGGTTGTTTTCTGTATTCACTAAGTGCAACTCCATCAACGTTATCCAGAGGTTTTACACAAGATGCAGAGAAACTTCTACAGGTAAAAGGAAATCCCTGCAATCTAGTCCTTGCAATTTCAAGAGTTACTTAGTCAAAGAAATTAAGACTTAATCCATTAAAGCTATCAAAAAATTTTTAAAAAGGAATCCTATTTTAATAAAATTAATCCTTCAAATCTCTTAGGAAACTGGAAACTTTCAGCTAACAGTGACCCATATTAATATGGAACTAATACAAAGTTATTTGAATTTCTCTACTGCAGCATTCAACCCTTCAATTAATGTACAGCAAACAAATCTGCCAATCAACAATTTCAAATCACAAACACTGAGACTAGCCATACTTGATCTACACATGTAATCACCATGCTAAGTACAACTGGCTGTGCTACTCTGTAGAAAGAGTAAAAACAATTGTCCTTCCTAAGTTACTCTGGTGATCTTTTTTACATAGCTTTCCCTCTCAGTAGATCAAATACCATTTTCTCTTCAATTTTAACACCATTTATTTGTTGATAATTGGTCATCACTTTGCATCTTCTATATATTAAAAACCAGTTGAAGTACCTAATGAAAAGAGCTGCCCTAAAAGGTAGAGCCTAGATCTTGGACAAAGAATTAATTGGTCTATGATCTTTCCCATGGGTCAAGCTGTACTGGCTAGAGCTCCCATCTGTACAGAAATTTTGAACATCACTACTGCAGGTACAATTTACTCCATTTTTCAAATATGTTGAGATACTCACACCTTCTTCTTGTTTGTTTAACACAGCAACAAGGAACCTACAGGAACAGTTTTGAAAATAAAAATTTCAATTCTTTTTTAGCTTCTTCTATAGGCATTGCCTATAACTGAACACCACTAGTTGAGATGTAGGCATTTTCTCAACTGTTTCCAAGACAAAATTTCAGCGTGAACTACAAATGTTGGATGTAAGCGATGTCAAAAATGGGTATCTTTCCATGTTTTTTTTTACAGCTTTAAGTAGTACCACAGCACAATGACAGTGATATTTGGAAATGTCTGCTCAACATCTCAAAACAGCACTACACTCCCTAGCACTAAATTAACTAGAAATAGGATTTTGTGTATGCCCCAAATTATATTTCATGGACAATAAACATAGGTCTGATGTCCCAAATAATTTCTGTTAGCAATAACTTAAAATAAAAGAATACTGAAGTACATTGAACATCTGCTCTTTAAACACTGTCTTCAAAATGCACCAATTTTCTGCTGATCTATTTTGTATTAAAAAGAAAAGTTTTAAGTTTGGCATTCTTTGATTCAAACTTGGATTTCATTGAGCTTAGTGAGAAGACTTCCAATCACATCCATGCAAGCTACCTGTACTGGTTCTCCTCAGTTATAATTCATTAATGGTCTAATTACCAAGTAAAATTGCTTTAACAGAAGTTATGATTAATCATTCAGTGCTGTAAACAATACACAGATTCCAGCCTAAAGTATCTAGTAAATGCTGCAGAAAGTCATGTAAAAAAAAATATGTGAAAAAAATCAGCCTTTAATTTTCTTTGCTTTGTCAGTTTGCAACAAATTTACTATGTGAAAGTGGTTTTTGGGGAGGAGAAAGCATAGAGTGCTAAAATGATTAAACTATATAGTCTGCACTTCTGAGGCTTGATGGAAAAGCTGAGTGTACCACATGAAAACTCTGGGTGACTAAACAGATTGTCAATTTCAAAAAAAAAAAAAAAAGAAAAACTCTAGCAGTCAGTTTTAATTTTTTCATGGCCATTGGGTTTTCTTGTCCTATTAGTTACCATAATAGCAACACAGTGAACACAGTGTTGAGCAAAATACCAGAAGCTTTCATTAGAACCATTAACATAATTTGATAACTGATGGTATTTGATTTCTGACTTCTGAACTTTGACTTAAAGCTTGGTATAAGATGTAATCTCACTGACTGGATGCTTTTTAAAATATGAACATTTCATGTTATATTGCTTTGTTAACTGTAATTAACGTTCACATTTGTCACAAATCATATCATTTAAGGAAGAAGTAATAATGATGAAAGATGTGACAATGTTACACTTGTGTCGTCTTCCCTCACATGAGTAAACCCTAATATAGCCATTGCTCAAAATAAACTGAGTAATGCATGTGGTACTGAATGCATACGAATAAAAACTTTTCATATTATTCATATTAAAGTATTAATATTTTTACTTAACATAAAACAAGTATTATTTTGGTACTTCAGAGCTGCATTCAAGATGTTCTGCTTACAATGTAAGACTCACACAGCGTTTTCCTGATCTTTGAACACAGAAGCAAAGAGAACTTTTTCAGTTTCTGTCTCTAATGGTGGGACAAGGGATTTTCCAATAGAGATAAAGCTTCTTCTCTGCTCACAGTTCTTACAATCATTAATTTGCTCTCCATCCTCAGCCTTTGGCCACATCAGTGTAGAAACAGAGCGTGAACAAAGAAGTCTGCCTCTGGCGGGGGCTCCCCCAGCTGGTACATGCACCATGCACAGGTAAGATGCTGCCAGTAAAGCTTGAAGTGTAAGGAAGTTTGCTCTTGTAGCCAGGCTCAGGAAGCTCCAAATCACTATGTGGATGTTTCTAAGACAACTATATGAAGTTATGTGCCTCTTCAGTGTGGTATGTAAAGGAATGCAAATAAACAAAAACAGAATGGCTAAGCATTTGAAAACTATTTATAATATAAAAAATATATGAGTAGTTAAAGCTTCGGGGGGGGGGAGGAACATGACTTTCTAGTTATATTGATCACGTCAGGGTTCTGAAACATCCTTTAATGTGCAAAATATCCTATATTGCCCTGCAACGATAATCATATACACAGGAATGACTTTAGTTATTCACCACATTCATGATATCCCTGTACAGGCAATGTACACATCATCATCCAAAGAGACACAAGAATATGTTGCATCCTGCCACCTAAATAAGGCATGTAGAAGACAGTAAAGCAAAAAATAAAAAATAAAAATAAAAATCTAGTTTAAAAGTCTGCACAGTTTGTTCTAATATATTAGTTGTGAACAAGTGCAGAACAAAAAAATTGCTCTAATGCCTGAATGATAAGCTGTGAATGTATCAGAGACTATTCTGTCCCTAAGTGATAGAAGACACTGTCACTATTCTACCATATCAAAGAAAAAGAGGCTATTAAACATAGTGTATAAAATAACATTTAGGAAGGAAATCAGAATAATTACTTCACAAAAAGGACATTCAGTCAAGTTCTAAACCACTGCTTTGAATTGCGAATATTACTTACATCTAAGTTAAATCAAGTAAAACTTCCTAAGCACTCCCTTAAAGAATACCTCAAAATAACAGGATGGACTACCTAATTCATCATGCTTTGTACTGTTAGAAACCGTGAATTTTGGGAGGCTTTGACATTACATTTCTTGTCTGTAAATTCAGCCAATTCCTATTCAGGAATATAGATCAACATGGTTTGTTTCTACCCAAGCTCTGAAATGAGCAATCAAATTATCACATAAGTCATCTTAGACACCAGTACAACCAAGAGTCAGGAACAGCCTCTGTTGGGCACTGCGTAAACACAAGAGAAAACCAAGGGCCACTAAAGACTTTTGAGTCACACAGTTTACAGTAAGGAAAACCTAGCAGTGAGATTTGTCCGACTATTCAACTATTGTATACTTAAAGGAATGACTGTCACTGACATATTACAAAAAACTAAACCAAAAAAGAAAAAAAAAAAAACACAAAAGAAAGATCACAAAGGTTAGTACAGCACTGCTACGGAAGAACAAATACAGAAATGTGCTGTCCTATCTACTTCTGCTACATTACAAGGCTGGATAGCATATTTAAATGCTGCGTATTGGAGGTATGCTGAATCATTCTCCATCATTTTAGACCCAACATTGATAACATATTTCTTCATCTTCAGCAGAATAAATTATTTTGCAAAAGTAGGAAGTGAGTCTGACAACCGTTGTTTTTGTGATGCTCTGAGTAGCAGCGCAATATAATAAGAAACTCCTAGATAGGTACAGATTTCTACATGCTGATTCTAAGTATCCCATTCAGACAAAGCGATGGTATCCACATCGGCCAGGTGGCATAATAGAAATAAAAGTAAATTGTAATAAAAGATTGTCACGGGATCAATGTCTCGTACCTTAAAACTGAGCATTTTGGCTCTGCTTCAGCATTCATCAGCCAGAACCTATTATCCTATGACAATATTCCATTTCACTGATATCTGTTCATTATAAAATATATATATTTACAGTATTTGGAAGGTGATTTTTAATGCTGTGAATGCCCTTTAAAAGGAGACTATTTGAACATTATAGATTCCAAATGACTAGTCAAGATATTCAATTCCCTGTTTAAATCTTTAAATATACTTAGGAATTCCTTATTTCAATAGACTTTCTAATGCCTGTTCCTTTACTGTTTAAATATATATTACAATGTAAAATGAGAAAGGTCTTCATTAACTCATTGCGCTTGGGGAACTCACCTTTTTGTGGTATTAGTTTCAGTCATTTATCACAATGCATTACCAGTATCCAAGAAAAGCAGCCATAATATTTATACACATCACTGTATTTGAACCTTTCATGTTGGAATCTCTGAGTAAATTCAAAGAAGTTGTGTATCCCAACATATCAAACTTGAAAATCCCAACTCTGACACTGCAAGAACAAACACGTTATCTTCTACCCACGTCCACCATGAATATGTGAGTCTCAGCTTCAGTCAGGTACCTCATAATAAAGACTTTGCAAAAAATTATTCTCAAAAGTAGTCTTGTATTCAGAGATTATTATTTTTTTTAATCCTGAAACTTAAAAATATACAGCTTTTTTGTTTGCTTGGTTGTTTTTTTGTTTGTTTAGAAAAAAAATCTTTATTTAAGCAGTGTATTTAAGGAAAATTTTTAGAAGTAATAAATACAGTCAAGTCTAAAAATTCTGTAGAGAAAATACCTAGCAGCATTTGAGACTAGAGCACAATATTATCAGTGTCAGCATATTGATGACCCAGATGGTATTTGTATGTTTGAAGTATGACATCTTTACTCCTCTGTCATCCAACACAAGTAATTAACAATAATCAAGTGGGTGTTAATTGGATATAACGGAACAATCTCCAGTCAGCCTGAGCCTACTATTTGCCTCTTACTAGTAATTATGAACACTAAGTACTCACGCTAATCTCCTTCTTCTCACTGAAGCCAAACAGAGGTGCAGTATTTACTCAGCTGATAGCTTGTTTTGTCTGCAATTTAGTCTGTTTTAAGCCAAGAAACTCATAATTTGCAGAGCCGTCACCAGCTGCCAGGATCACACAAAGAATGCAAGGCCCTAGATGACAGCAATTCAGTATATATCATCCAGGAAAAAAGGACAATTATTAATTAAACTGACCTGTTACAACCACCTGGACCCATAAATACTGAAAAAAAATGAAAACCATCTGAAAAGTTCACATTTCAGATCCGTATGTCTCACACAGGAAAAGATGCTGTTTAAACAGAAAACTTCCCAAGCTGCTGTTCTTTTTCTCTGAAAGACCATAACAACCCTTTGCTGATAGGAAACTGGTGAACAATCTCAGTCACATCGCTGTAGAATGCACTTGGCTGTTTGATTACTATTACCGTAGCAAATTGAAAGTATCTTATCAAGAGTGACCATTAGAAACATATTACCAGCCATTAAGCAGATGGTTAGATGTTTTAAAATAGCTTTTACATAGTAATAGAATCCAGAGTAGTCAAGCTTATTTATGATTCTATTACGGGGGAAAAAGGAAAATAAAAAAATAAGAAACAATAAATATATATATATATTTTTGTGTTTGTGTGGTGAAAGGGGGCATTTTTCAGTGGTTTTGCAAGACCATTACATAACCAATGTATGAATCAGAATTCATTACAACACTTAGAGCACACTTAAATGCTGCTACAATTAAGTTTGCTTCTTCTATAAAAAATAATCTTTCCATCATTGTAAGAATTGGAATGACTCAACGTATCAAAACATGCAAAAAGGTAACACAGCAGATTAGGCGAACCAGCTCTGGAGACAGCTTTTACGAATCATTCCCAGGAAAACAACAGTTGTTTTCATCACTTAATTCATCCCAAATTTTGCTTGATTTAAGGAGGATTCAACTGGTTTGTGCTGAGACTGATTTTTTTTTTCTTATGTTACGTGTAGATGTCATCACTATGTCGATAACTAAGACCTGCACTGATTTACAGAAATGGTACACTATTTGGAACACAACTACTGATTGATGTAGGCGGCCAGAAATACAGACCATTAGGTACTATTATATTATTGATTTCATGTTTAAATTTGGGCAAATCACTCTGCTTGATGAGAAACTTGCTATTTTCATGTGTCAATTCACATCTTCAGTTGGGGCTTCCACTTACACAGTTCAGATAGGAAACAGATTTATATGGGACTTTTAAACCAAATACCACAAAGGAAACAACAAAGCAAACTATGACAAACATATGCTATTTTAACACAAATAATATGTAAACTTTTTTAGTGGCACCTCATAATTCTTAGCTGAAAAGAAAAAAGTATCCTACCCATGAAATAGAGAGAGAGAGTTTAGCTGTGTTTTTCTTTTGTTGTTTTTGTTAGTTTTGTTTTGTTTTAAGTAAAGAACACATATGGACAGGTTTGGATTAAATTACAAAGTTTCATTTAGGATATATGCACCTGCAGAACATTATTTTGATTAGATCAAATACAGGGTAGCCATACAACCATGTCCTCTTCACTTTTCCAGCTGTTTAGGATCCCATTCTGGAGTGCCTCATTCACCTTTTACATGGCTGACAGAAGTACCATTTGGCACCTCCCTCAGCCTTTAGTACTGCACAGGATGGATTTGGCACTTAAAAAGGAGATATTTCAGTTACAGCATTGTACCCATTACTGACATTACTGTACCCATTACAACAGCCTAACGTTTTTTCTTGGTAACAGAAACATTATCAACATTTATTCACTATATTTACAAGCTCCAGAAATGAAGTATCTGAAGTAAACTCTACTTGAGCTTTCTTCAATCTGTGTAAAAATGCATCCCATGGGTAGGGCATACAAAAATTCTAAAAACCACCAATAAAGACTAGATGCTTTTTCTAAGTAGCATTTTGGATTAAGTGAGATAGGACAGAAAATCAAACATAAAGCAACTATCTATCAAATGCACCATCCAAAAAAAAAAAAAATCTTAGCTCATTAATCTGCAGAACCAAAATGCTTGTTAAAGGCACAATGCATTCATATGCATCAGAAGGTATCTATTAAATATCTTGGTGCCATCTGTCATCCATGGTTTAACTTTGGATACAACTCTGTTAAGCAATTCAATTCCTTGAGATAAACTGAGGTGATATAGTACTATATAATACATAATATATACTATATGAACTATACAAATATTTTTCCACCTCTTCTAAAAGCCTTGCAAAATACGTTAGATGTTTTCTAGCAACCAAAGTTGCATTTAGCACACTAGGAGTTTCTCTAGAGAAAAACTAGTATTTCTACTGGAAGTATCAATTGTCAATAATTGCCTAAGAATAGAGTTTCAAAAGAATTGGAAGAGTATGAGATACATAAAATTAATCAAATCAGTGACAAACCAAATTATAAAATCTGCCACCTTTATCTACTTTCAAACCTAACGACTAGCATTTTGCCAGAATGCACCCTGAAGTCTCAAACTTCTGAGGTCTTTGCCCCACACAGGCACGAATAGAAGAAGAGACTAGAATTAGAAAAGTGTCCATGGTTCTAAGGAGATGATATAAAAGCAGAAAGCATTTTCACAACCAAACTTCAGTCACATGCACATGAAAGACCACCTGTCTGGGAGCATAACCATCTCTCAGCCACGCCAGGCTCTTAGCTGTAGAAGCTGAGGATCTGCAGAGGCTGCGTAATGGAAACAGGAATTTGACAGGAAATCAGAGACTTCAGCTACATTTTTGTCTCTAGGTTTCAATTTCTTTCCTTTTCCTCCTCCCACCTTGCTTCTACCTCAAGAAGTAAGGGAACACAACTGTGCAACTGAACTATGGAAACCGCAGGCTGAAGCCACAGATGTACTGTACCAGTGTAACTACAGCTCCATCTGGGTTCCTTATTTTGTCCTTCATCAGGCTGCTGTGTCAATTGTTTGTACAATGCACTGAATTTCCTGGGAATTTCTCTCCCTGGCATTCTGCACATCTTTCAGAAGAAAGATGCACAATTTCAGCTCTATAGAAATGCTTTCAAGCACAGCAGATGGAAAGTTTACTCTAATTTGCAGCTCTAGGAAAGGACAGAAGAAAATTTGCATACCTATATGGAGCACAACTAGGCTCCACACTGGAGTATTTGGGGTATCTGGAATGGTTTCAGGACAACAGATTACCTAACAAAGATGAATTCTTGTTTTGGTTTCCTTGGATTTGATAATCATAGCAGATTTATTATTTTGCAGTAATTTCAGAATGAATACAAAATAGGGAACAATGGAAAGTAAAATTTTTGTTTTAAACCACAACTTTTCAGGAAAGTAACAAAACTTCAACACATTATTTTCTTAATATTTCATTCCTTTTCAAAAAAAAAATCACAAAAAATCCAAATACTATTTGGAAAAACAAAAAGATTTTCAACATGATGCATTCTAGTCACATGTAAAAAAAATACTTGCCCAATCTTGAAACAAATTACCCTTTGGGTTAGAACATAAAACATTTGAGATTAAGAGATACTCAGGTGTTCTTGTTAATGTACAATATTATGCCATTTAGACACAAGCTTAAGTGAAGACATTTTAAATACAGAAATGATCCATACAGATGAATATCCTCCCACACTGCAAAAACCAAAATCCTGACATTACTGCTATCCTGCTGGAAAGAAACCTGTCAGGACTCTCACTGGCACGGTGAAAAGCAACATGAATGGCAGAAATTTTGATTGATGTCACTGCCTGCCTGTCAAGTGAAACAAGCAGGGCCAACCTAATCATGTTAGATTAGTGAATACAGACATGATATAATATTTTTGTTATAGATATGCACATAGAGTGTGCATGCAGAGAATCACAGGCACATAAACATATCTTTCAAATAACAGTATATATTGTATGTGTTACAAAGTGTATTATCAAATTCTTAAACAATGCCCCTGTTTTTGTTTTCTTTTGTTTTTAAAGTAAAATTGATGATGCATTTAAGACTTTGCAGTAGAGCTTCCACATATTTTCCGGAGGTTTGATTCAATCACTTTCTTTTTCGCATTGCTAAACTGAATTAGGTAATTAATAGTATGAATCTAGAGTGAAATTGCTGCAGCCACCTTTTCTAGATAAATATGCAGATTTAAACATAAAGCCATACTAAGTATCTTCTGTTAATAAGCTAGATAGATTTTTAAAAAATTAGAATATCCGAAGACAACAGACCTTCTGTATGAAGGTCAAAAAAATAAAATCTTATCAGGCAAAGTTTGCAAAACAAGAAAACATTTATTTCACACATGAAACTGGAATCTGACTACTACTGCCTGATCATTCATCACTGAAACACTTCGTTGATACTTTCCTGACTGATAAGTAAAAAGAATCAATAAGAAGAATCTCCACATTATCAAGAATGATGCTGATAGTCTAGATCTCAGATTAACTGAGAAAAAATGTATCCTAATAGTAAAGTATCTTGATTCTCAATGATCACATCAGAAATATATTTAAAAATAAATAAGTAAATGAAAATCCCAAACTGCCTCTCACTCCACCCCTCACAAACTTGAACTTGTGCATTAAAACAAAACAAAACAAAAAAAACTTGTCAAAAGCAGCCAGCTACATTTCAGCTGGTAACTCCGAGATCCCACGCCTAAGGCACTAACTGACAGAACACTTTCTGTATGGTTTAAACCCTACGTTCAAATTCAAGCAAATACAGTGTCCTTCAGTCACGACATGGCTACAGAGCTCACAGCAACAAATGTGCAGAAATTATTTTAACAGTATGGAAAAAATATTTTATTCTATATACTAAAAGCTATAAAGTATGGGGTTGTGATTATTTTTTTTTAAACTCGTCCATAAACAAAATACTAAATCAAAATGTCTGTTTGGTATTTACTATATACCTTCCTTGGGATTTAAATAACGTTAAGTACAAGAAATTGCTTTTTTTCATTAAATATATTCATTACATATATTTCCTTCTTTGCCCTTGAAAACAAAATGTAAATAAGCTTAGTGCCAGATTTTCTTAATATTAAGCCTGGTATTGAAATGTACTCAAGCACGTTCCTTTTCCACTGACGCACACAGTGAGACATACCAAGATCTTTAGTGGGACTGAGACTCCCTTTTTTCATGTTTTAGTTATTTTTATCAAACTTAGAATGAGGGAAAAATAACACAAGTTGAAAGTGAGGGCTTAGTTCTGCAACACAGACCGTGTCCCCACCTCCACCTGCATTTAATCTTGAGCCTTTGCACCCCACAATTAGATAGTATCGAAACACATCCAGAATAAATTTCCACAATGCACATTATACAATGACTGCCTACTAGTTGGACATTAAATTTAAAATAATTTGCTCTCACATCTAATGAAATCTAAGCAAGCATATTTGTACACAATCCCTATCTACCTATACAGAATTAATCACTTGCACATAATGCAGATGAGCCTTGGAAAGGACTTCAGGACAATGGAGAAGGCACCTGTTGAAGTGTATTTGCAATGTGATACACGCACAATGCTTATAGCACTCTTATGAATCCGGTCCAGACAACACCAACCTGGCCAAACAGCTGGCCTTCACAAGGCTGAAGTGCTTGATGGCTTAACCGGAACAAGTCAGCTCCTATTTTGCTCATTTCCTGAAGGAATTGTGGAGGTTCTGCACGACCCCTAGTTTTCCAAGCTTGGAAGTGAATTTTGCTAGCTTTGAAAACATTTTAGGGCTTATACAGAAATTTATAAAATGTCAGCTTGAAAATTTTAATTGACTTATTAGCAATATCTCTTCTTTGAATGACCTTTTAGTCCTCCTTATAACATATCACCTACTTTTACTACCTTCTGGCTGACAGCTTTTAATATATTCCTTCCTAGTGGATGATATCATCTGTCCTTGGATGGAATTAACTAAAGCACTACACATTTAAAAGCTGACATTAATCCATATCCACAGATTTTTAACAGCTGCTGGGATAAATATTGTGTTTCCATGCATTAGGTTTTATATAACAATGACTAGTAGAAATAAATTGAGATTAAATATACACTGGCAACATCAAAACTAAGGAGGAAAAAAAAACACTCAGCTGATAAATGCTGTGTTTTAGTGGCTGCATATATCAATGACTAAAAATACTTACTATAATTAGCAAGAATAATTCAGTTATAGTGTAAACATAAGGTATATTTTGTTCCTGTGGCATTGTTATATCTCCTGATAATCACACTTAGAAAAAAACTTCAGTGAAGAGAAAGCTGGTTAAAGACCCAGGTAATACTTTATATCTGTTTCAAGAAATATGGCAACCATTATCGCATCACATTTCTTTTCCCAATTACGTATTTCGTTTTGCACCCATAAACAGGTGAGTAATCAAGGGCCCTAGTTGGATCAGGGAGGCAAAGTGGCGCCCAGGGAGGGAGCACTACATCTTACTGCGAGTGGTAACTGAACACAACTCCCTGGGAACCACTGTGAAAATTCACCATTTGTCAAAATTAAAAAATGCACAATTCAACAGGAGACTTTCCTCCCTTTCCCTTTGTCTGTCAAAAGAAAGTATACATTAATAAATTAGTGAGAAACATTTTCAACAAACCCGAACATGTCTGTAAAAGAATTCTTGAAAGTAAGAATTATTTTCACCACAGCCTGAGTAGTAGCCTCCAGAATTGTTAACTCCTGGTCTGGAGAGTCAATAGTCATATTGTGCAAATGTTTTTGAAAATAAAAAATATTCACCTTAACACACCAGAGCACATTACACCACACCAGTGGCAGTCACTGAGAGCTGCATTTTGCCCTAACTTAGCTCAGTGTGCACTTCTGAAGAACCTACGGTTAGGATTACAATGGTGTAACAGAAGAATAAAATCTGACCCTGTAAAGTAACAATTCTCTTTGCTGACATCTAAGGCAGAACTCATCACCCTTCTCAAAGCTGCAGTATTAAATGAAACTAATTAGAAAAAATATATACTTTTTTTTTTTAATGAAAGATCAGCAAATGATACTTTGACACCAGAAATCAAATGCATATAAGACCATCATATGATTTTCTACACAGGTTGAAATGTAACTTTTAAACAAAGAGGGCATCTAGATTTCTTCCTGGGAATTCATAAGTAATCCATAGGATCCCTGAGAGAACAAAAACACGGAACTACTTATTCTTGCAGTGTGCACAGGTCATATGGTTACCTGGTGCATAATGATTTGGGAATTTCTTTGGTATCTCCTTCCATTCTATTTTTATTCTATTCACATATGGGTTTCCTAGATTATTTTTTTTTTAGGAGTTTTTATTTTTCCTCTTCCTATTTTAAAAAACTAAAGAGCATCATACCCTTAATCCTCCATCATTCAACAAGAGCACCTCATTGTTTTCTGCTTTCAGGCATAAGATTCTTTTCTTCTGTCCATTACAAATTAATTCTCAGAATCTTACAATTTGGAAAAGTTCAGAAAGAATATAAATTCCTTAAAAGTTCACTCACACCGGAGTTTTCAGTAAAGCTGTAGAAAGGTTCTAATTAGGCTTTTCACCAGTACTTGCTTACCACAAGACCAAAAAACAAGTAGTAACACAAAATTGAAAGAAATGGATTGATAGCCCAATTAATTTACAGTCCTAATCTACAGTTCAGTGAACCTGATCAAAAATACTGTAAATTTCCTAATAACTGAATTAACCTCTTTTGCTAAATATTTTGAAAGAAATTTTACACACCTATAGCTTTTAATATGGCAGCACCATGCTAGAACCATACTTAGATTAAAAAAAAAAGGCAAATTATCAACTGCCACAGTTGTATTCATTTAATTCTGATGTTTCATTCAGCTTCTATCTTTTCCTGTTTGAGCATTGGAGAGAAGACTACTAAGTCACAGCTTCTAGGAGAACAATCATATAATTTGATGTGGATACAAACATTGAAGATGCACACAAGTTAGCAATCCAATCCAAAAACAACATGGCAAGCCTGAGCTGAGCACTGACGACAAGATCCACTCACCTTTAGTATCTTCACCTGTTCAACATCCTACAGGAATAAGACTAGCCCATAACCTAATATTCTTAGAAGTAGAGCTGCATGTCAGCAGCTCCAACACATGGTAAACCTTATTGCATGTAACTGGACTGACACCTACCAATCCCACATCCATTTCATAAGCCTCATCCAGAAGGCTTGCAAACAGCCTTCATCTCTCTGATTTAAAAGAGGCAGAAGGAAGAAAGGAAATAACCATCTTTGACAGCTTCTCATCAAGAAATAGGGAAGCAAAAGACAACTTACACTCCCTAGAAACCTTAGGAGGAAATGAATGACTTCCAGGTTTTCTTGCAACCAAACATACAACCACAGCTCCTTTATTATAATTTAAGATTAAAAACAATAGAATTTCTAAAGCCGTATTTTAAATGGTTGAAAATAGTTTGCTTAGTAACTGAAAACCCTGTAGACAATTTCCATGAGATAATTTATTAGCAAGCTAAATTTTTGTCAAAAGTGCCAAATCTGAACAATTCCTCATATTTAGAAGAAACTTTTCTCCAAGCACATGCTGTGTAAACAGTGGAACTTAGATTCCCACAATACATCACGTTTGCACATGCTATCTGTGCACTTGAAATACTTAAGGAAACCTTTATCATATATTTATATTTTGATCTGAGATATACAGGAAATACAAGCCTGTTATTACAGCAGGAAATACAAGCCTGTATCTCAGAGACATTCCTGCCATAGCACAGTACCATCCTGCACAGGTTCTATGTTTCCAGGACACAGTTCTCACCGGAAACACCAGCTCTCAATTGATCCACATTTCTGAATAACAACGAGTAATATGCAATGTATGTTTATCAGCCGGGATATTTCAAAGGCTTCTTTTTGGAGATTAAGATATTTCAGCAAGCCACTACCACACACTGTGTGTCAATACACGTACCCTGAATCTGATGCAAAGCAGAAAATCCCAAGCCAGGCTCTGAAAACGATACTGAGAAGGACAGCTTTCCTTAGCCCTGCTCACAGAAGCACATCTCCACAACATACCCAAGTGAACCTCCTCAGCCCCTAGTGGAAGTGCAGGAACAGCCTGCCAGGAAAGCTGCTCCCAAGCTGAAAAAGTACTGTGGATGTAGTCGACATCTCTGCCATTGTAATGGCTAGCCATAGCCTCCTGGAAGAACGAACAGGTGCTGGCTATTGGATTGATGCAAACAGCACATTGAAAGCAGTTGAAAAACGTTAATCCTACCTCTTGTGCTGGTACTATTAATGGCAAGAAACTGGGACTTGGTCCATAATCAGTGCTCAGCTGCAGTTCAGGGGGCATGTGGGGGAGTAGGAGTAGGGGAAAAGAGGAGGGAGAGCAAGAGAGATCAGATGGGCAACATGGTACCAGCTAACAGGAATTCAGACTTGTTACACTTGATTAACACATTTAAGTTTTCAAAAATCAAAAATCAAAAAAAAAAGAATACGAGAGAATGTTTTTATACACAGATGTCAAGAAGACAGAAATGAGAATTAGAGATTAAATAAATGGTAGATGAATAAATTATTCCCACAGAATTGTGTTTTTTGTTGTTGTTTTTTTCAGGGGAAAAATAGGCTACAGATTAGAAGAAAACTGAAGACATTGAGTGAGCTTTGTTAATTTTGCTACATAACATTTCACTCAAAAGCTCCATTTTTGTAGAAATATCTGTGTTATATATCCTCAGTTTACTATCCATACATACTTTAGTACATATTTATCTCCTTCCTTCTTTTTAGCTGAGAGCTAGGAAAGTTGCATAGCATGGTGAAAAAGAACAGTGAATGAGAATTTCTTATTGTGAAATAAGAAGCTGAAATAATGGAACAAAACCACAGTTTATGCTCTTAAATTATGTTTCCCTTTTAAAGTGCAAATATATATTAAAACATACATCTGGAAAGGTGAATATATTTATTTGTTTTTAAGACACAAAAAAATTATTTGGCATGAGTTTAATACATTATTATTACAATAGACATTTTTAACCCGGTTTAACTGAGAGACTAAATTTTATACTATTGCCAAACCTTGGATTTTTCTTTTTTGTCTGGAAGGGGCAAGTGCTTTCTTATGACAAAGACTTGAAAGATATATCCCTTTAATTTTTTTTTTTTTTCCTACTTCACTTTCACATGTGTTGAAACTCATTGCTTCTGGAAATGAAGATGCTCTGGTGTCAGCTGTAAAATCTGTATCTCACTTCCTCAGACAAGTGGATATTTATTGACAGGGTGTGAGAGAGAAAGGAGAGACTGCCTGTCCTGGAGCCAGTAACCTTGGTGAAGATGCAATGTCACAAACACCAAGCCATCATTCTCATAGATGTACAGCATATTATTTAAAGGGAAACAAATATCGGCCACTGAATGTCACTGCAAGGACACATCTTCTGCCTCTTAACTAAACTTATCAGTGCTGTGGTTTAATATGGTACCTTTTTCATCCTCCCCTCAAATTCATCTTACGGAGCAGCTCTTGACACTACCAGAGAGCAGTCAAGACTAAGATTTAGTGACGTTTGCTTCAAACAGATCTAGATTTATTGACATTTGTTGCCTGCTTCTTTTCTCAGTAACCACACACAGGATTAATTTTAACCATTTCATAAACTGTGAATAAACTGCATACTTAAAGTAAACAGGTTGAGACACCTAAATTAGTGTTGCTGGCCTATTTCTACTTGTAATTAGAGGACCAGAGCCTTAGTCACAAGGGCCTTAAAACATGCAGGCAAGGTTTTGCTGGAAGTTGGATGAAAAGGCACACATCAATCCCTTTTCAAAATGAACTCTCTTCCAGTAGAGAGGGGAGGATTTATATCTCAATGGTTTATGCAAGCATGTGAGTATCAACTGTACATGAAAATACTGGAGGTGGAAAAAAAAACTCATCTTTTAACATCTATTTCAGTAGTGAAATATTGCTTTACTAATTCAGTCTTTATTTATTACGTAATAACATAGCTTACATTAGCTTCTAAACCCTAAATTAATATATCCTTTATACTTCTACTTTTCTACAGAAATTGTATTACTGCTAACAGAAATTGGTTTCTACAAGGGTACCTAAATATCTTGCTGCTAATCCCCACAAATTAAATGAAATGATTGAATTTATGCTTTTCAAATCTACAAGAGATTTGGACACTCAGAACTGAACAGCACAATAATGGAAATACTTCAGCTCATATACAGTACTGACACAGCCATCTCTTAGTAACAGAAAAAAAACACAACCGTATTTTAAAAGGAAAGACAGATGAATATACTCTTGTGACTCTCTTAATGATAGGCTGAAGTACGAACTTGCAGTGTTCTGTAAAAGATTAACTACTAAATGAAAAAGAACTGTTGGATGTAAATTTAAAAGTCCAAAAACACCCAAGAGGCATAACTATAATTATTGCTCAGGGAAGCTGTTTAAGACTAAAAATACATTTCCATTAACAACCAAAATTATTTTTCATTGCCTTTTTCTCAAGTTTTCAGTGAATAACCTTTGATGATAGCACATGATAATGATTCATTAGGAAAAAAAAAACTAATTTGTATTTCAGAAGTATGAATATTTAAAAAAAAAAGTCAGAAATCATACCACTGAAAATCAAATGCCAGAAGATGCAAAGGACAGTTTGGGAATGAATGTTTGGGAATGAATGTTATTCCACAGTAAGAGACTTACCATCAGAGTACATCCTGTACTTGTGCGTACAGTTCTACAGAAGAATAATATTAAGATGTATTAATCAAAATAATTAATGCTTAGTTTTATAAGACACAAATTCTTCCAATTTGTGTCTATTTACTCAGCGTTAGCCAAAGCACAATTGGTGGGAAAAGCACCACTGAGTACCAAAGAGCCATAAAACATGTCTGCAAACTACAGAGCAGATACATATCAATGTAAAAACGTTGGATGACAAAACCCAGGTTTTTACAGGATTTCTACATGCCAGGAATATACACTTTAGTTTATAGGAAAAGGCTACAGTGTATCCTTATAACAATATAAATCTCCAGAACTCTTGTGATGATACCTAATTTACGTGGCTGTCACTGGAAAATGTAGTATAGTGAATTATACACAATACTAAACTTAATTATGAGCAGTACCCTAGAAATCTTGATTAGAAATCATTTGCTCACTACACTCGGAGTCTGTAAAAACAATGACGAATTTATATAGCATATTGCAATTCCAAATAAATTATTCCCAGAAAATCAAAAGGAAGGTATAGATTAAATAAGAAATTATTTCTTAGGATCACTGCCAGATTTTAAGTACACTATCAAATACAGAGTAAAAATATCACAGTAGAAAATGCTTTACATAAAAATAGCTACTTAGCATTCACATCAATTATTTTCATCTACAAAAGTAGGCGTTTATAAAACGAGGGCCAGATCCCAATATATGATACAGAAATGCATGTGTTTCATTAGAGAACATATGACAAACTCTCGGCTATATTACTGCTCCCACCACCACCACCACACTGTTTCACCCTGCTCAAGCTACTTGAGCGCAGGTTTTCAGAAGGACGTTGCCACAATGGTGGGATGGCTTTCCCAGCACACTTTAGAAACTCTCAGAACAGCCTTATTTTCAGCAGGGAAACATTCAGAACACTTCTAGCATGGATTCTCTTACAGCTTCTACTGAGGTGCTGCCAAATCACAGCTGTTTGTCAGATCTCAGGACTTCCATTTCCCTTACCATAAAAAGCGCGCACAATACTACCACAGTGTGTTGTAAAACTAAATCCTGTAAGGTGTGAAGTGGTCACGCGATGATTAAATGAAAATGACTAAATGACAAATGCTCATTTCTAATGTTAACATTGCTTCATCTCAACTGCAAAGCAAATGGAAATAAAATATGAAATCATAAAGACCACTTGCATCTCTTTATATAAAGGAAAAATTCAACATCAGTATCATGAAGAGTTCAACATTTTCCCCTAGAGAAGTCTGGTCACTACCAGCAAAGCCCTCTTTCAGGTGAAGAGACCTCCTGATACGTACTATTTTATTTCAGAGAAAGACCTTATACTTATATGTAGAAAGAGATTAAATAAATCATGATTACAACAGTAAACACGTAAATTCTGATCAATAAGTACTTGCCTCCCCCTCCCCCCAACACTAACAGCTGCAATAAAGCTTTAAATGTAAAGCTGAGCACAACCAGCCATAAAAGTATGTAAAATAAATGAGGATAACATAATGAGGGAATCCAACATTCATCTCATAAATATAACATAACGACCACAACTAAAATGTCAGAGAATCTAATAAATCAATATGGTAGGACAGAGCTATCTTTGCGCTTAGCATACATAAAAATATATTTACATGCAGGGTTTTTTATTTTATTTTTTTTTAAACCAAAGATCAAACAAGAAAAATAAGAAACTTAACTCATTATTCACTTCATGATTCAAAATTTCATGCTATTTTTATTTTGGTTGTCTACCCAACTGTAAGAGGGCATCTAACATTTTCCCCATAAAATAACAAAACAAATGACAGCATTAACAAGTACATAAAGTGAAACGAAAGCATACATTCACCACTTTGAATGGATACTCTTAGAGATAGTCGGGAAAAATACCTCCAAGAACAGGTGAAGAATTCTGTATAGATCTCAGAATTTTCAAAAATGCAGACTTCTTTAAAAGCAATTAAAGAGGGACTGTGTTTTCTTAATAACACTAGAGAATTGTTATCAAGTATTTAACAGCAGGTTACATAGGTAAATTTCCTGTGCTGTAATACTAAATCTATTTTAGCTGCTATTTTTAGAACATCAAGATATATGTACATAAAGACAGCTACAATAAGCTTGTTAGCACTTCCAAGACTAATAAAGCACATAAACTACAAATAGTTCACAATACAGTAAGGTATTACAGCACAAGTAATCAAAATCTGTTATAAGCCTCAGAACAGGATTTTTACTCTTTTGCATTTCCCTACCATGTTTGTTCGACCACCGATGGCACCACGGTGGAAGCAAATGTTGGTAATTCCATTAATAGGCACAAGATGGCATTAAAACAGCTGATACAAGAAGACAGGTCAACCTTTTTATTCTTGATTCACTTCCACCACTTATGATTATCAATATGGAAGCAGAAGCCTTTCCACTTGCTTGGATACCAATCTTAAAATGGGTATGCCAGTTGATAATCAAGGTTAGGGACTTTTTATAGAAAACAATAAAGGCCCTGCTTTTACCAGAATGGATGTACAAAAGTGTACACGCCATGATACTGCAGCCAATGGTGGTATGTTTTCAGTCCCCAATCCACAGGCATTCAAAAACACCTTTCTCAAATAAATTATATCCTAGGTAAATAAACAGAAGTTTCTATACACTTCTTAAAGCTAGGCATCTCAAAAAGCTGAGCAGGGAAGACCTCACTTCCATATTACAGACACTTTAAAAAGTCACCAGGTAGACTTTTAATCTAAACTAGAGATTAGTTCTTATGGCCAGAATTAAATATTCTCTAAAAACTGGCTGTCCGTTGCATTACCCCTGTAGGTCTCCTCTGCCATAGCCCGAGCTCTTTCTGCAAGTACTCTATGGTCCAGTGTCACTTACCATTGCAGCGTAAAGGGGATTGGCACTGTCAGCAATTTGCACCTCAGGCTGCCAGCAGATACTTTCACAATGCTCAAAATTGGATGTTATCTTTACAATGCAACTATTGAAAATGTTCCAGTAGATTCTGCTTTACTTACTTGTCAGTGTCTCACTGGGAAACGTTACAGTGAATGCTTACACGCTTACTCCTATAATCAGGAAATTAATTACATAGGCTCACTCCTATAGACAACAAACAAACAAAACCCACCACTTTTTCTTCTCTTAGCCAACATCTACATTTCTTGACCTGAAGAGTGGTGTAAGTCTTGCCATCTTCTTAGACGGCCTTTCTCTTACCGAGACCACAATGGAACTACTTAATCATTTATCAAATTTGCCTTGCAAAGGAAACCACTACATAGGTTAAGTAACTGTTCTTGAAGTTAGTAAGAGAACCAAATTCATTATCATGTATCAAAGCATAAGACAGCAATTTGTTTCTGAGGACCATCTCATCTAAGTGGAAATGACAGAAGCAACTCAGAGACTTTTCAGTAGCACCCTCTATTAAATAATGTCTCACTCATTAAGTGGGTCAATGCAATTAAAATAAGGTACCTTCTTAAGCTGTATGGGGACTAATGCTTTTTCAGTAGACTCACAACTTTGCTTCTTTCGATTGTTAATTTATCTACAAGTCAGTAAAACAGGAACATAAATTCATGTAAAGTGCACCTGAATGAAGGAAAATCTCCTTCACTGCAGGCCAGTGTACTCAAAAATAATGCCACTGACAACCAAAAATAAGAAACACTGACACAAGACCACAGAAGACATGAAAGAGGTATCTGCAATGATGCCTTGGGAATGATATTTTCAGCCAGAGTTACTGGACTGCTCCTTACACTCACCCATTGCTAATTAGTACTGACATACAAATCAAATACCTTTGTAGAAGCAAATCTATTGCAACTTAAGTTTATTTTTAAAGTAACTCAATTACCTCAGTAATTGCCTATGTACAGTTGTTTGCTCTTTCTCAGAGAAACTTTTTGTTCTAACATTCTCTCATCATCACTAGGTTATAAATAATCACCCTAGAAACATATTAGACAATAAAAAATAAAGCTAGTCTCAAAGATAGCCTTCTCACTAGCACAATTTGCTGACAAATTCATAACAAACAACAAACATAAATTTTGACTGGTCCAGATTCTAAAGCCATTCTCTTTAATTTAGCAATGCGTAACATATTTAAGCAAATACTGCATTCAAAATAATTTTTAAAAATTACTTTGAACCAGGAATTAAACAAGATTCTACTATACCCACTAATAATTTTGTTCCTCCATACTTCACCCAATTTATTTTGCTTTGGCTGAGAACAGTGAAAACTGTTTTTAATTTCCATGACAGCTTCATGGCTTCATGGGAGATTGTTCTTCACATTTTTAATAAAAAGAGAAGACTTATTCTTTTTAGGGTGTCCATAGCTCAGATGACTCAAAACTTCTGGGAAAAGTAAATTTTTTTTTTTTTAATCAGTAGTTTAGTAACATTGTTGTTTTGAATGACTGTATCTGCCTCTTTAATCCCCTGAAATTTTGGGGGGTGGTGTGTGTGTGTGCATGTGTGTGTACACATGCTGTTTTGTTGTGCTCCACACCTATACTACTTCAAATGGTCTGACCTTTTCACTGAAAGGAGCAATGCACTGGACAAAGTAACACCTCTGATAAAATCTCCTTTTGAAAACTGTTCTTGAACTACAGTCATGACAAAAAAGTCACCTGCATATTATCCCTCCTATATATCTAGTCCTGATATCACTGCAAAAATTTCAAGCAAAAGGCATTTATTTTTGCATATTAAGTCCCAATTTCCAAACACCCCAAACTAAACAACATACTTGAAAACATAAATCCTGTATATTTAAGGGAATGGAAATATAGAGCTTTACAGTTGATCCATGCATACAGTAATGATGGTATTGAATGTATTAGTATCAATAAATGTGCAAGTTACAAGGCTTCAGAAATTAAAGTGCTACCGTATGATGAACAAACCTTAAAATATATTTTGACCTTACACTGAATAAACATTTGCAAATTCATAAGCGAATCCCGCATATTTCCTTAAATGACTAGCAGTATGAATGAAGACACATTTTGGGGATGATCGAACGATACGTGTGTATGGAATTTCTAACACAACAAAGGAAAAATAAGATATTGTGCAAGGAGTGTTAAATTACTTAAGAGAAAGTTTGGTCTCTTTAAAAAACCACATACATACATACGTCTTCACATACATACACACAGACATAAACTACAGAAATACACATACATTTTCTGCAAGAAACTGTTTACCTGTCATTGCAAATTCTTACAGTATGCTGTTTACATTCACAGTGCAATTTTGAACTAAACCAGTCTACATGTCCATTTTCCCTTCTTCCACACATTTTTTTTTACCAAGTTTCTTATTGCAATATAATTATATCTGTCTAATAAAGGAGAATAAGTTCAAGTCCAAATTGACTGGAGGAGCCCTGTCTAACAAGGACAGTCGACGCAGCTTCAGACTGACCAACATGGAAGGTACAGCTATTACTCCAACCAAATAATTTTCTTACAGCAGTATTTGTTACTTTCATTAATCTATACTTTTGGATGCACCTTCTGCTTTTCAGCAGTCATACTACAAAAGGTGGGTTAGTTAAGAAACAATTAGGTGCGTATACAAAACAATTTGCAGGCAGTCTTACTCTTTCAGCTTTCTAAGTGAAGTGCCTTTCAAGGCTGATTTATAACACTGTCGTCTTCAGAAGGCAAAATAATTAATAGGAGCATGGACTTCTAATTTCAGTGACTTCCAGAGAAAGTGGATTTCATTTGATTTATGATGGCCGGTGACTTCGCATTTTATCAGTTCATTCACTCATTATTTATGCTGATGACCAATTTCAATGGGTCGCTATCATCTAACTCACTACTAATCAAAGAGAATTAGGGTTCACTGCATTATTTAGAAGCCACTAATTTATCTTCAGAACAAGTATCAAGAATAGTTTGGGGCCTTCTACACTTAAAAAAAAAAAAAAAAGCACAGCTGGCAAAGCCATAGCATTTGCTTGATATTACAAATAAACATCATAGTTGTTAGTTTTAAAAGCAACTACTTTTTACATAAGTTTTTAAATGGGGTAGACCATACAGATAGAAAATAAATATAAAAAAGTGAAACAATAAAATGAAACAATTCCGTTTGACCTCTTATGTCAAAATATTTAAAATATGTTTTCTATTCCCTTTGCAGGCAACTCAAAGATGCTTTATTTTAAAAATTCTCATTCTCTCTCTGCTAACTAAATGGAAATCTTTGCACCAAAACAATCCTAGTTGGCATATTTCTCATTTAAAAGACATTTGACTGTATTCTAGACACAAAGAAATAGATCAGATTGAAACTTAGACATACCAAAAATGAGTTTTATCAGCAAGGTATAATTCCAAATCATATTCAATCATTTGGGAAAAAAAAAAAAAAAAAAAGCACTCCCATAAGGCAAAAAAGAAAAATAGTTTCCTATTTTGCTCTTGATGAACAGAGCACAGAAACCTCATTTCAATATTTTTATACCTTTGCACTTTGGCATCCATTTATTCTCTGATTTCCTGGACTTCTGTACTGCTGATCTTGTGTGTACCCCTTCAAGCAATATTTTTAACTGTTGTTGGAGTCATGACTTTTCTAAAACTCAGGTGAAGTACATAACCAGTAATTTTATATAACTAAACTGCTACGATCAAGTTCTGGACCATCTCATAACAGCATGGTAGTATCTGTTCTGTGAGACAGCACTGCAAACTTTAAAGATCCAAGTTTCAAAAGCTGAAAATAGGTGGGGAAAAGAGATAAAACATTAACTCTATAGAGGCATAGAAAACAAAAATTCCTTGGTGCCTCCGTGCATGATTGTGGTAGTCTTTCTGCAAAAATCATCTATTCCTTCATAAACAAACCTTTAAACATGTAAAATCAAGGATTTCCAATAAGTTTTTCTACATCTATTAAGAAAATACATCTTTATACAAAAACTAAGGTATAAATATTTTTAAGGAAAATTCAAGGTCTCCTTGTATCCCCACTATCCCAGGCCTGGGGCAAGAAGAAAAACAAGTCACCTTTTAAGCCAGAAGAGCATACCAACTTCAGTGTTTTCCACTGCTGTTATTCTCTCCCCACCTGTAGGTATGGTGTCAAAAGACAGAGCCTTCAGAAGAAACTGATACTTTTTACCTTTGTAAGTATTAAGGGATTCAAAACAACTCAGAAGTGCTACCTGCTCTTTGGTGTTCGCTCTTCCCCCAGCCCCAGAGTAGATCTGCTGCCTGCCTCTATTCCTCCTGCAACAGTTCTGGTACATGACTTTTCCCTGGGAAGGAGGAAAACAAAGGCAACCTCTGCCAAGAGAGGACTGGCAGGCAAGTATTGAAAATACACATCTGCAGAAAAGCCAGCACTGAAGTTGACCACCATTACAGAGTTTCCAGCACTTCTGCGGTGGGTGAACCCTGGAAGGCAGCTAAGCACCACACAGCTGACCGCTCCCTCCCCCCTTCCCTCCATGGGACAGGGGAAAATGACAAAAAAAAAAAAATGAAAACTTGTGGGCTGAGCTAAAAATTTCTTAGTAGGTGAAGGAGAAATGTAAGTAAGAAAGAAAATAAAAATGCAAAGGCACTCACTCACCACCTCCCATGGGTTGGCGGGTGCCCAGCCACCTCCCGAGTGAAGATTGCTCACCTCCCTAAGCCCCCTCTTCTCCCATTTTACTTCAGAGTTTGGGGTTTCACGGCACAGAACACCTCCGTGGTTAGATCGCGTCCTCTACCCGGTTGCATCCCCTCCCAACCCCAATCCCTTCACTGCATGACAATGGGAGTCAAGGCAGGCCTAGATGCTGGGCAAGCCCCAGCTGGCCATAGCTCAAAACACTGGTGTGTTACCAAGTGCTGTGTTACCAACAGTGTTTTGGTCACACATCTAAAACACAGCACTACACAAGCTGACATGAAGAAAATTATGTTCCAGCCAGGCCAAATACAACATCTAAAATCTATTCCTTCTCACGACAAAACTTTTTTGTGACAGTGAGACCATTTTAATACTAGCAAACCCCACAGAAAGTTAGTTACCTCAGCACTTCTCCTCCTGGCTTCTCCCCTAGCTGTAGCTGCCCTCTCACGGGCAGGAAGCTTAATTACCTCCCTGCCCGGCTGCCCTCACCCCTGGCTGCACCTGAGGGGAAGGCCTGACCAGGCAGTGGGGCTACTGACCTGGCAGGTGTGGGAAGGCAGCAGAAACCAACCTCAAGTCATCCCCCTGCACAGGTGGCTATTGATAACACTATGTTACCTTCCTAGGCTATGGTGGGTTTAAACAAGGCTTCTGTATCTTCAGAAAGTTGTGGTTAGTGTAAAAACCACACCCCTCCAAAACAAACAAAAAATCATAAACACAGTATAAAAATGCTATTTCAAAATACGTCTATTTTAAAATATTTAAAAGACTCTCTGTTCCTTAAAGACTGCCACATACGTACATAAGCTGTATAACACACTTGTCTTTTCAAATAAAGTGGTGTTAATTCCTGGGGCCACAATATCTTGATTGTTATTTCAAGCATATGTATATGCTCCACTGTGTGCGAAGTAAGGGTACTCTCTCTATATATTTGTGCATCATGTGAGAGGTCAACCCACTGGGACATAAAAATTAGAAAAGAAAAAAAAAATGAGTTACTGCACCACCACATGATACCAAAACAAGGACATGGAAGGAAAGAATTAGGAAAATAATTATATAAGGCTACAGAGTTTTATTGAATGAAACTGGTATTTTTGTTGCCAAACAATAATTACAAACTGATTGAAATGACTAAGTAGCCATTCAGATTAGTGTTCATAAGAGTTTTGTTCACATAAACAGAACATGCTCATCATACTAATGATCTGAAATAAAACCCATGACTTGGCATAGTTTTCTGCACCATAACACAATTTACATTTCATTGCTAGTAAAATCAAGCTGAAATACTGCAAACCAGTTCATCTTTACACTGCTTGAATTTTCTTTGCTGTTAATAAGCATCAGATGGATTTTTCACAAATAAGCATTTACACCTAACTTAGCAAAATTCAGTCACTCCCATTTATGTTCCTAAAAATATCTGAAAATTAAAACCTCCTAGGACTATTCAAATTTACATATTTCTATATTTGTATCACTAAAGATATCATGTTCATGTCTTCATGTCTTTTTTTTTTTTTAAACAATAAATGCATTTCTATAAAAAGATGTACATCAATGAAACCTGCAAGTAGTCGTTTACAGAAGTTAAAAATAGAAGTCTTCAGTCTGGCTACAAAGCACAAAATCCTTAAAACATAACATTATGAAAAATATTCTTGTGTACACAATTATCCTTGTAGGAGACAGAAGAAGGGAAGATTTGCTGCTTTTGTTTATTTTTTTGTCTGTTTTCATTTCTGTTGTTTTTTAAAACCCACAAGTATACTGTGTCATGGAGGCAAACTGGCACAATATGGAACACAAAGACATTTGTTCATACATGTATACAAATGAAATGCAAAATTTTCAGTTTGCAGACTAACCTCACAAATGTTCTATGACACAAAACTACACATACACTTCATAAACCTGTTTTATAGCTAGCATTAGGACAACATTCAGATTGAATGAAAAACTTAATCTATACGAATTAATTAACATAGCTGATACTAGTACTAATGTGAAAATAGCAGGACAATGAAGTTCAGAATCCTAGTAGTATCCCATGCTTATTACATAAAAGAAGTTTAATTAATCTGTCACAAATATTAAGCAAATGAATTCTTCTGAATCTCTTATTTGGACAGACAATATAAAAAGATAATTTATAATTTATAAAAATCCTGAGTGAAATGCTCAAGCAGACCTATTTAATAACTCAAATGAACCTTAAAAAACAACAACAACAAAAACAAAATAAATTCCTTAATGCACAGAGAATAATCACAAAGGTAAGAAAAGAGATGCTGTTTTTCTGTGCCAAACAAAATTATGACACCTACCCACAATGTTTGTCAAGTCCAAGAACTGAACTACATGACATACAGATGGGGATATATAGGGAAAATGTTCAAAAGATTCTTGTTCAAGTGTGGTAGCAAAATCCATGAGCGTTTGCAAAGCCGTTAGTCCAGGAGAAAAGACCTTTATCACCCCAGCATTGCTGTATATAGTTTTCCTGAGTCCCCAAGACTACTTCTTCATGAAGCAGAAGAAATACCAGCAGAATAATCCATAACTGGATTAATCTCAGCAAAAACAACAGCCAAAGTTGGCTGTTTTATACCAGCCAACAAATTTTCTAGGTATTCTGCAGAAGGGTATTCTTCAACACGGAAATCTCTCTCCAACCTTTGCACACACTCTTGTGCACATATCTAAGGTTATAATTTGCAATCAGTCATAAAACTCTGGAAAAAAAAAAAGTCTTAAAAGAAGGGGATGCAGTGGGGAGGAATGTGGGCACGAGAGAAACGAACAAGGCACTTCACAAAGAAAGTGTCCCTTTCTTCTCAGCCTGTCACATTCTTAGAATTTTAAATAATTAAATAAATAAAAACCACTGTGGATTTAGATATTTATGTAAAACATTTTTTCTGAGTAATTATACATTTATCAATGCTGTGAATTATCTTAGAAACTTCTCATTTCATATTCTTCTCTAAATAGCTAGAGACATTTTGCATTCCCAACAATTGAACAAATAGATTTTTAGACTCTGATATGACCTCTTCAAGCGAGCAGCTGTAAAACTCCCATTGTTCATAAAATCCTGCATATGTACATCCCCTAGTCCCCCCTTCCATTCAATATATATGAAAATGCAATTTACTGTACGTCAAATGAAAAATGCAGTTTTCAAATGCATGACAACAGGTGCTAGTTAAATGATCAGACACTATTTGTTACCTAGTCTCTTACTCTCATTTGCAGCATGATAAATTGCATTTTAGCAGAGTACTGCGATCTAAGGGGTCTTGACATGCTTTTATTGATTTGCATAGGTTATATGCATGTATTCCTGTTTGTAGGCAAATAGTGCCATGAGTAAATTCAAGTCACCGTGCCTGTGTTTCAAGAAAATTGCAGTCATCACAGGGGAGCCAAGATGGAGTGAGGCTGGGTAAAAGAGACACATGCAGCCCATTGGAATCTCAGAACCTCTATTAAGATTTATAGGCTGCAGGATTCTTTTGGGCTTCAACATTATTCTTAGTAAACCCTTTCTGTCTTCAGTTGTTTATAAAAACTGGCAGCTTTAGCAAAGACAGAAGCTTATGTTGTAGGTAGCACAATTTAACATAATAGTGATAGCCTGTCCTCCAAATATCCTGATACTGATTTTGAAAAGAGAAATTGCATATCCTGGATTCCCTTTCCGATAATTTGAAAGGTTTTGTTTTTACTAAACATCCTCTCCTGCATTTACACAACATTTTGTGGACCCCAGTTAGTTAAGATCAGTTAACATAGCTGTCCTCTCCTACCTCTTCACAAGTTAGCCAGCATCATTATTCCCCTCTTAAAAAAAAAAAGGAAAAAAAAAAGGCCTGTATAGGAAAGTTACATACCTTCCCTGCAGGGTACAAATGACAGGCCTAGAATCAGGAACTGAGGCTTCCATACTTGCGTATCTTCAGATTGGGAATGATGTGATCCACTGTCATCAACATCTGCATACAGTTTCACCAGTTTAGCATCAGCATATGCCAGAGCTCACCCCCATTAACTAAAGAGAACATAACACAATGTCCCCATGCAGGAAGATTATCTCTATGCATGTACACATATCGTTTTGTATTACAACTGTTGGAGCTGGCATGCAACATTCAAGCTGGTGTCAATCCGTACAGGCTACTGATCCAATCATTCCCTTGTAAATTTGCACATTACTGATAAAGGTTCTGGTTACTGGGGGAGCTGCTATTGTATCAGTAAAAGGATTTAGACTTGACAGGTATACTTACACCTCATAGTATCCAAGGAGCTCCTCCTTACTTGTATGTTATTTCAGTATTGAAAATTTATTAAAGAACTGTTTCAGAGTAGCAGTTTGGCATTAAATTTGATGGAACTCGAGAACTGTATTCTTTTCCCTGTCTGTATCACAAAGCCTAAAGCCAAGCAAAATTAATTTAATTGTAAATTTAAGCTCAAAAAACAAAAAAAAAAGAAAAACAAAAAAAAATTAAGAAAAAAATGAAATGATAAACATTAAGACAAGACAGAATGCACTATCTCAGTAAACATTCTGATCTGACATATAGTGCCACTCATGTGTCACTAGTAAATTCTAACCAAAACTACTTCATGTAGACCCTAACTAATGTCTAAGATAATTGCCCACATTATCAATTTTACTCCGCTATAGGTTTCTCAGTTTATGAAGATTCTCGTGTATGTTTCTCAACAAAGAACAAACTACAAACTTTGTTTACAGAGGCTGTAAAACTGAATGAATAAGCACATTACGACATATCCTGAAAGCATTTTTGCTTACTGTCTACCAATTTTTATACAGTTTAGCAGATGCTAAATATTCAATTTAGAATATTAACATTTAAGCAGGAGAAACAGCAATATCTCAAAGCAGAACTGACCTGCACAAATCATCCATGTATGACAGGATAAACGATTTGCAAAATATCAGAACAAAAATTCTGTTAATTGGTCAAAAAATATTCAATACATACTTAAATCTGTCAACCTGAGCCACTGCAATTCAGTTCCTTCAAGTCATTTATAGTTTGAGAGATCTAGAAAAAATATCTTCACTGTTCTGAATGAATTAACTCCTGCCTTTCAAGCTTGAAACTCTTCCTTGCTTAGATCTCCTAAAATGGTACACAGAATTAAAAATGATTATGCATATTATCTCTGTGTCCATGAAAAAAAATTACTACTTCCAATGTATTGGTATTGCCTCTACTTAGCCTGTTGGGCTCACTCTTTAGCCCCATTTTCACATTCGTGTGAAAGCAGGCCTATATTCTCTACTTGCCAAAGGTTTTGCACATTAAAACAAAGCTTTAGAAATAGGTAGGATTTCAAACCCCATGACATCCAGCACCCAGGCCTACAAGCATTCGTTTTCTCCAGATAGAAAAGATCAACCTGCACACACTTCCCAGCCAGAAGACTAAAATATACTAGCAGAAAGGGCCACAAGCACAGTGCAATACCACAGTCAAATTGTCTTTTTAGGAAAGCAATTAAGCACGACAACTGACATAGCCAGGCAATCTGACTAGGTAGTAATAGTTCCTTAACTATTCATCAAAGCATGGAAAAGTATAATATTAACAGAGACAGCAGCTGATCTTTCTTTAATTATAAAAATCTTCAGGTAAAAAGAATTTTTTTTCTCCACATCTAAGCAATGAAAATTCAAATCCCATATACCTCACAAAAGACAAGGTTTGACAAATTAAAAAAAAAAATGTAGTGAAAGTGTTTTTAGAAATTCTATATTGCAAAATTCAGAAGTATGCAGAACTGAAAAGGACTCTTGGGATTTCTTGCTAAAGACCTTGCCTCTGGTACAAATCACCTATTTGTATTAACCTCAGAAAAGATGTAAAAGATTGTTCAGTTTCTCCCTAATGAGAGGAATTCAGCATGGTTGGCATAACATTCCATGATAATATTTCTACGCAACATCTTCACTAACACTTCAAAAGCCATCAAAAATTTAACAAAGAAAATGATAATTAATATCACAAAACGTACAGATGAACAAATTAGAGTAAGTGGCGCTATCAAGTTATTGGTTTTTTCCTCCTCTCCTTCTACTCTGTGGAGAGATAATTAGGATTGCTTGACTTACTATTAATTTGCTGGTACAAAATACAGTGCAGGGGGTTGTTTCTATTCCGGGACATGCCTAAAGGCTGCAAAGTATGCCTCTACACAGAGAAACATATGACTGACCACCACTGTATCACTTCTCATAATTCTGGTACTTTCAAAATCATGTTTTTCCCACGTTTGCTCTCTCTTCCCCTTGTTTCAAGGTCATCTTCCTGCAACTTTCACTCAGGCTGCAGTCCTGTAAACATTTGTCTATACTTGCATAAATTCACACATGAATAGTGTGTGAATTTATTGCATTTATTGTGTAAGGCTAGGCACAGATAGGGAGATTCCCAGGAACCCAGCAGGCACTCCAGTAGCCGAGAAACAGCTACGGGGGGAAATACCTTTTAGCACCATTTTGTTTAGTGGAGCACATGTCTATGGCTGTGAAAGGCTGCACTCGTTCTAACTTGAATGGCTAATAATTAACAAGTACTCGTACATGCAAAAGATTTGATAACCTAAGAATAACCGTTTCTTAGATGCAGATGACCACCACAGAAGCAGTTCATCATCAAAAGACGACTGTTAGGTACCTGTAAAAGTGGACTTGAAAGATACTTTAATGTAAGAGTTCATCATTGCAGAAAGTGTTATTAAAAAAAATCGGAACTTCAAAAGAATGTGTTAAAGATTAAAAGCACTCCTCCAAACCTTTTGAACATCAGGAATTAAAATCTGACGCAGAAATATACATTTCAATTAACATCCAAGACTGAAAACTTATGACAATATATAAAGGAATTCTCTCACACGAATAGAGAAGCAACAAATCAGCATTAGCACTTAAACTATCAGAAAGGTTAATTCCACAGATCAAATGGATTTTCAGGGCATCCTTTGCAGATTCAGACCTTTATACTGAGAAGCTTGTCAAATAAAGCCACTCGAAGAGGAAAGAAAGTAGCCATGCCAAAGCGTATGTGTAGCTCGTGAGGTTGACATGCTATCACCATTCGTAAATAGTAAATCTATTTGCATTTTAGTAGCCCCCTATCTAAACACTACTCCCTCTGGAAAAAGTGTGTTCAGCAGTATTATAGTGCGCACACTTTGTTTGTGCTTATTAAATAAAAAGAAAGGATCACCTTCAACCATATTAATGATGGACTGGTGGATGAAGGATGTCTGCAAAAATTCACAACATCTGTTTGCTCCACTCTCTTCTCAGCGTGCTGCACCTATTCCTCATGCTTAATGATGCTCATCCACTCTGCAAGTTTTACGAACAAATGTGTGTTTAGCCACATTCATCATTCTGAATGAGCGTTCTTGATGAAGCATCCACTGGCCTGTTTCGCTCTTTCTGCTACACTTTAACAAATGACAACTGCTCTACGTATTTTTCATTTGTTAAAAATAAAAAGCTAAGTGAAGAATAGGCCCAGCAAATTTTTCTTTTACTCCTCTGGTAACTTTACTAGAAAATGGAATACTACATGCATTCAAACTGTATACAGGTTCACATGCACAAATCGAAATGGTGTGTATAGATGTATAGTATTTTCAAAACACTGTGCAGCAGAATACACCATACCAGAAATACATACTGTCCTATACAAAGAAGAGTAGTTCAATCTTCTCATGAAAGTAATGTATTATGTCACACTACAGTCAGTTAGGGCACCGATTCTGTGATGTATGCAATGCCTTGACACAAGCCACTCAGCATCTTTTGGTACCAGGCCAGCAATACATCACAGTGGACATCCATCTTCCATTTTCCAGCTTACTTGAAGCACACAAATATTTAAAGGGAAAGACATTTCCCAGAAAACATGTGCACCATAGATACCAATATAAAATAAATTCAACTGTGAGTAAGAAAGTGTGTCCAATCCAGGATACTTTTATCAGTTAGAAAAGCAAACTATAAAGGATATTAGTGAGTAAGTAGAGCTAAAGAATCAAATCTAATAAGAAGAAAATGCTCAGAAAAATTAAAGTGTGGAACACCTTCAGAAGTTAACTTTCAGAAGTCAGAGCAACTCACAATTTTCATTTGAGTTTCTGCACAGAAAAATTAAAATACTAATTTTCCTAAATACATGTACATGAGCTTTCTGATGCAATATGCAGTGAACCATTGCCAGGCTTATCTTCTGAAAGGATTTTGTATGCTTCCAAAAACTGTGTAGATGAAGTGAGTTTTTTGTGAATATCACTTAATGGTATTTCTGTGCTTTACTGATTGAGTTGCTGTGAGCCCATTTGGGTCTATATTGGTTGTCTGTGTTTATCTGTATTAGTTTGATTGAGGAGGCCAGCGGGCATATTGGATGAAGCATGTTACATTGTAAAATATGAATGCTGCATCCACACACTTAATGAATGTGTTAAGAACATTTATTGCAAAGCAACCACCTAAGATACAGGCAGATTTTGTGATTCCTATTTTCATGCTACCGTTTTATTAAACAGGTTGGGGAAAAACATGGATCCTGTAAAAGGATCTTAAGTTTGCCATAGATTGCCCTCCTACTGTGTAATAGTTCACAATGAAATAATTATGGATTAAAGAACCAAGGGAGGAAGCTTTGACTTATTTTCCATTAAAAATAAATAAATAAATGATCCCAAAACCATTATGTTCAAACCAAAAAGAGAGAGAGAAATGAAAATTCAATAAGCAGTTATATTTCATTGAGCAGTAGTAGGATACGGAATGAAACATGCACAAATTCAGAGTCATTGAAACTATTTAAAAAACTATAAATCTTGTATCCAAAAGCCAAACAACCCAAGTAACTTCTTACTAAAGCAGATACAAATTCTCTATAGAAAACTCTTTCTTTAAAATAATACTGGCATATACTAATAACGGCCACTGACAGCAGAAATACACTTAAAAACCAAAAATGTTACATGCTAAAAGATATCAATTCCTTAAACTTAGAGACAGGCTCAACTAGGCAATAAACAAAAGGGATAGTTATCCAAATTTGGAATATCCAAACTGGCAGTGACAGCAAAGTGTTATGGAGATGTGCAACTCTGCTTTGCGAAGGTAAATCCTGTACCAATGGTATGGTTGGTCAGAGGAACGCTGCTTTATCTTGTCCTCGAGACTCTACACACAAGTTAGATGGCATCAAAAGAGTAAATAAATAAAAACTAATTAAAACCTTTACAAATCATATTGTGCTGTTGCCATATATTAAAGTAAAACTAATACCAGCTCCTTTCAACCTTATCTAAAGCCATTAAGTAAGTCAGAGATATTGACTGGCAAACTCACAAACAAATGCCGCTTTGGGGTAAGTTATGTTCCATACCAAAAAAATGCATAGAATTATGGAAAACAGATGATGGCATTCAAATTCAATAACTATTGCCATAAATCAGCATGCACTGCTGATCTCCCTTTCCTAAGTTAATGCCATGTAAAATGAAGCTCTCGAGTTTCAAGACTCTATTTTTTGACAAAGTTTAGTAAGAACTTCCTGTGATGCCTCAACACTGATAAAAAGAAGGGGAAAGGGGAGAACTATATATCAAGTGAAATGAAATACATAAAAATGGAATCACTATGATTTAATAGAAATTGCAACAGATGTCTATTCAGGCTCCTCTGAGGTATAAGTACTCAAGGAATCTATTATTATGCTTAACAGAAAATTGTCCATGACAAATTTAAGCACTATGTAGAAAATATTCCTCTTCAGGTATCTACAGTGAATACTGTAGAACTGATAAGAGTTGCATATTTTTGTTATAAAAAGGAATTTGTAATTATAAAAAAATATACAAATTACTATTTTTTTTTAATAAAAAAGGTGCCTCTGATCATCATATTTCAGAAATTAGGTTCCACAGAGGATTTTTATATAAAAAAAATAATTTACATTTTTTGCTATGAATGCTTTTTTTCTCTACTGTAAAACAGATCTGTATCTGAAAATAAAAGAAAGGATTTATGCAAAAATAACCTCAAGGGGATCATTACAGAAACACAAAAAGTAATTTTCTACTAGAATTGTTAAGTGTATTTGCAATAGATGTTTAAAAATATGGCTACAAAATACATAAAACATACAAATGAAGGGGAATTAATACAAGCATGATAATTTAAATTGTATCCTTACTTAAGTGACAGACTGATTAAGCCACAAAGCATAGTTTCCAAGGGGGGGAGGGGAAACCTTTTGCTAATTTAAAGTTAGAGTGATATTAAAATACATGTATTTTGTGCTATGTAGATATGTAGCAGTCACATTCATTCTCATTACTTACATATGCATTGAGTACAAACAGTTTATTAGACTTCTCTAAATAAATCTCTAGGTATAGTTAATCACTTGAAAAAAAATAATAATAAGGAAAGAACAGAAAAAAATTGAAGGTGACAAGTGCAATTCCATACCTCTATAAACAAGAGAAACTGAACCCGGGATGATAGTGCTCCTACCCATGCAGAGTAGCAAGGAGCGCTGAGAGCATCTGTTCCCACCAGAACTAAAGGGAGTACCAGCCTACTTTGTGAGCGGTCCCCACAAGTCCACGAATGGCAGCGCACCCTTCCGTGACTGGCAAGGGAGGTTACAGAACTGGCGAGGCAGGTGCAGTCTAAGGCACACGTTAACTCAAACTGTACAATAGGTCTCAAGAAACACATCACAGTACTTTTGAGAAAATCAGAGCACAAATAACCCACAGATTACTGCAAATTACTCTGACAAAAATAAGTCCAAGCATATCTGACAGTAAAATTACACTCTCCTCAACAACAGTATCCCTTAGGTAACCCCCTTCTCTCCCCATCCCGAATGTTAAATTGTCTCTTAGCTTTACAACAAATCAGGGCTAAAAGCTGCATACTGGCAGTAAAGCACTTCTTTCCATCTTCCATAAATTTTATTTCTTCTCAACAGCATCAAGTGTGGTATATTTTACAAAAATTATGAAAAGCATCAAAAAAAGAAACCAAATGTCAATGATGCGATTCAAAGCATTTGAAGGGCACTGTTCCCACCAATGGCAAGAACATCACAAAAATTTCTTCCTCTACTGCAGGTTGAGTTTATGCTTTTCGATGGAACAACAACATCTGTGAGCTATAGAGACTGCACTTCATTTTTTTCCTAGTGGAATCAGAAGTGCTTTATTTTAGACCCTTCCAAATATGATGACCATACTTGAAAAACAACACTGTCACTCATTAAATAATAAGGAGCAGCACGTAGGACAAAACTGGAGCTCTCTGACAAGGTCTTATCTTAAACTTTTTTCAGTTTTCTTATGGACTGAAATAGAGGTTCTGTATGAGTCTTGTCTCTTTCCCTCTCTCTCCCTCCTCCCCCCCCCCCCCCCATATGATCATATCTGGCAATGAAGACATCTCTATTTATTTATTTATTTATCTACAGAATCAGTCTTACACACAGAAATCACAGAAACATGAATGGGAATAGGATGTTGTAAGGAGGCCCAGGGTGGAAGAACTGCAAACACAGGCTTTTTCTTTGCAGCTAATTTGTTACTTTTTTACATATACTTCAAAAAGCATTTTATACAAATGACTTCATTCTGCTTTTACCCACTGGGAACAATTCCATATCCTAAAGGAGATTATTTAAACTTTTCTCCTCCCTATAGCCAGCTAAGATTTTTATCAAAATACTGCTTTTGTATTTTTGCTTTGTCTTTTTAAGAAGTTCCTCCCTTGTATTTGTAATACCACCTCCCCTCTTTCTCCATATAGCCTCAAAAACACTTTAGCTCTTTTCCTAGCAATACTTCTCATGAGCCAAGCAATACCATGGATATAAATGCCACAGTGCAACAGAGAAGAAATATGCCTATATTCTAAATATGCCCAAAATTTCACTGTTGATGCCATTCTTCATCTAATCAGAAAGAAAAAAAAAAAAAGTTTTGATCCTGTCCTCTCCATAAAATCTGTGTGAATATGCAGGAAACATGACCAATTTTCAGATGGGCTGTCTGTCAGACTCCCTGATCACATCTGGCAGAAAACAACAAAGGTCTGAATAGCTTGAGGTAACAGAAGAAATGTGGCCCAGGAAATAAATGAAGTTAAGATGGAGTCCAGAATTAATCGGCAGTATGCTGTTACCTTGCTCAGTACTGTTGTACACAGGCCACCCAAGACTAGGGATGCCCAGCATTAACAGTGAAAAACTGCATACCGCAAGGGGTCTACCTGCTCCATGCAGTTTAACAACTAAAAGTTAGATAACAAAAGTTAGATAACAGCATGTCTGTAATGGCAAGATAAAACAAAGAGTACCAGGTCTTACTTGGGTTAGTCAAAGATAAAGGTGCTTGTAATTCTTTCTCATTTTCTTGTTGATATATCACCATAATACAACATCCATAAAAAAAATCCCACTATCAAACTCAAATTTAGGTGTTATTTTTCTGTAAGTCCAGCCTTGTGTTGCCTAGGCACATCTAGGAGGACTACCCTAACAGCCTTCAGCACTTGAAGACAGAAGATGAAAAAGAGGCAGAGTAATGTCACTTGAATCACTATCTGTTCACATACATATATATGAACATGCAAGTATGTATATGAATACATATGAACATATATTTATATATTTCCAACAATGTATGTTAAAATGCCATAAATGTTTTCACTACTTGCCATGCCCTGCTCTTGGATGAGGACTTTAGTTGCTTATTTTCTTGTGCTCCAGAAACAAAATTTCCAACACATGTCTGTAGTCAAGTTGATCTTTAAAAGGTATATTAACCCCATATCATCAACACTTTCAAGTTATGTTGCAATTTAAAAGAAATTTGAGATGGCCCAGCAATATTTCCTTACAAAAATTATACTCCTTATTCCTTCAGCAGAAAGTCAAAAGAAATAGGAATATCTAAATACTCAAAATCCTTAGTACATTGTGACATCTTTTAGAGAAAAAAATCTTTAAAGTGTTGTGCTTGCTAGTAGCATTCAGATAAACTTTGTTTTCATCTTTTATTGTACGACCCTCTTTTTAGAGAAGTCACCACATGAATCTAGACTGACACACATAAATATTTCACACTGACTAATAAAAGGTTGACATATAAAGAATAAATATTGTGTGTGCTAGAACCAGCCTCTGCTTTAGACACACCTGAGTTCACATCTTTTAAATAGGACATGTCAGCACTGTGTATCCTTACGAAATCAGACAGACCACACACCTGTCATTGACTTAACTGGGCAAGAAACATGACTGGTGCTCAGAACTTCAGCCAGAAATGCAATTATCTGGCAGGAAGAAAATTACATATACACAGTGAAGTTTAGCAGAGATATTTTGCCATTATTAGCACCTCTCTTATAAAGAGGCCATTTTATTAGTTTTAGGTGTTAAAAATCACAGAATCACAGAATTGTAGGGGTTGGAAGGGACTTCGAGAGATCATCGGGTCCAACCCCCCTGCCAAAGAAGGTTCCTTAAAGCAGGCTGCCCAGGTAGGCGTCCAGACGGGCCTTGAATACCTCCAGAGAAGGAGACTCCACAACCTCCCTGGGCAGCCTGTTCCAGTGCTCCGTCACCCTCACTGTGAAGAAGTTCTTTCGCATGTTGGTGCAGAACTTCCTGTGCTCCATTTTGTGGCCATTACCCCTTGTCCTGTCCCCACAAACCACTGAAAAGAGGTTGGCCAAATCTCTCTGATCTCTCTGTCTCCCACACTTCAGGTTTTATAAACACTGGTAAGACCCACCACCACTACCCCCCCCCCCCAAAAAGAAAAAAAAAAAAAAAAAGTGTTTTTGAGAAAATGACTTGCATACCAGAAAGCATTTTTTGTTATAATTTTACACTTTTAATTTTTTTTTAATCCAACACAGACAGCAAATGTTTTTTGTTATTCCAATAAATGAATGACGGCATCGTGAATTAACGAGACTAAAATTTTCAGTGTTACTGATGCCCTGTGTGAAGACTTACACTGCACAGCTTTACTCTAGGATCATTTCTAGGGTATGACACCTAAACCTTGGCAAAGCTACATCCATTTCTGATTATATATGGTCCATACCTGGTACAACACTTCCTCTTGAGATGGGTTTAATACAGAAGACCGCTTGATAAAGTCTTCTTCAGAGAGAAAAAACAAACAAAAAAGCCTCTCCAACAATTACCTTCTTGTGCTTTGCTTTCCAGCTATATATATTCTTTAAACTATGTTACCTTTTTCTTTCCCATTTTTTTTTCCTTTCCCAAATTGTATTATTCCCAAAGTGAGCATGTGCTCTCTTTCTAATGCACTACATTGAGCAGATATACATATTTCTCTCTGGGAAAACCCAGACAAAAAGTGGAAACCCTTAATAAATATAGGCTTTAACAACTCCCAGCTGCTCAGATGTGACAGAGGTCTGATCTGCACCTGTAATTTTTCAAAAATGTTATTTTGCAATAACAAGGCAACTTCCTGATTAATTCAATTTAATACACTTTTTTAAAGTGCATTAAAAGTAGATTAAACTAAGCTGGAAAAGACACCAGAGTAAGAACACTCACAGCAAAATTAATGAAGAATATAACAATATAAACATGACTATTTAGAAACAGCATTTAACTATTTCCAATATAAATTGTGTAGCAGAACACTAGAGTAAACAAATGCTTCCAACGTGAAGGGGTTCCCATCTCAGTCTGTAACAGACTCAAATTCTGATTAAATGTCTCTTAGTAATTCATTTTGAATCAACCCAGCTATTTATTCTAGTCAAACTTCTCAGATGAGAAAGATTAACTCATCTCATTTACTCCCAGCATCACATGCAGCTTTCAATCTCATAAGTCATAATGAGTTAAGAAAATTAAATTACAAAAACAAGAATTCAGAAGGACACGTTATCACCTGCCCCAAAGAGGTGTTACTTGGCTGTATTAATATTTGTAAAACAATTTGGATTCCCAGACAAAAGCAGCTATGCATACAGGAAATATTACTCGTAATGAACGCTACAAACACACGGTTCTTTCTCAAGGCCCTACTCAGAGGTAGCAATACTTGATTGCTCTTGGCTCTCATTCAGTCGGCCCCAATGCTTTGAAAACTCTTTGGGGCTTTTGTGAACTACGCTAACATACAAAAGGATATAGTTCACCAAAAAATAAAAACAGAACATGTAGGGGGGAGTCAGCAGAAAAGACTGAGGAAGGGACAGGATTGCTCAAAACTTCTGGCAAGAGTTTAAAAAATAAAAAATAAAAAGGTGTGTGGGATCACTGGCAGGGGAGGAGAACAGAAGGCACAAACAACTCAGCTCTTGGTATGAGGGGAAACAAAGGTCCAAATAATTCCCAGAGTGGTAAAGGAGAAAAAAGGCAGAAATAAGATTAAAGGCAGAAGCATCTCCTGGCATAGAGAAAGATTGTTCAACAGGTTTGAAAAATGAACAAACTGTCAGGTGTGGACAGAAATATGTATAGAGCTGCCTGTGTAATGAGCTTGGCCTACTATGAAACCACCACAGCCCTAAGCATACAAACACAACAGACAATTCATCCCCAGGGTAAAGCCTAGGTGTGTTTCTTTCTTTCTTTTTTTTTTTTTTTAAAGAAACTGTCAAAGATTACATTACATGTCCTTTTGCAGTATTTTGTTTTACAACGTAAATACCAGAATACAGTAGAAACTAGTTAGTGACCTGATTCAGTAGTGAGAGCAAGCAGGAGAGAGATGAGCAGATCTTCTGCTAGATTGAAGTTCTGAACTGCATGCTGCCATTATTACAGCAAGAAAAATTTCCCTACATTCTTCTAGCTTCTTCCAATGATAGTAACAGCCAAACACACACAAAACATCAACCATCGTCTTGGTTTCATCAAGAGCTGGGCAGATGACACGTACTTCAATGTCCAGAGGATTTCCAGTCATCTTTAATTCTGGAAGAGTCCATTAGTATTTCTTTGGGTTTGCTTTTTCGCTCCTGGGTGTGATTCATGCAACATTAGAACATCAAGTCTTCAGGGACAAAATTACGATCTCAAAAGGCAAGGAGAACAGCACACAGAAAGGGAACAAATTCTTAACACAAAGATCTGGAATCCAACAGATAGCCCTGATTCTCCAAGCACACCCATGGTTTCACACTCCTTCCTTCTTTCACAGGAAAACAACAGCACAATCAAAGTATACGACTAAAGACAGAATCTCTTCCTTTGTATTTAGATTCAAAACAGAAAGGCAACATCAGAGAATATATAAAGAAAACATCCCAAATAAACAGGGCAGGGCTGGGTTACTCCCTTAACTGCTGTGGGTTTAGACACGTAACTAGCCAAGGAACATTTTGAAAACACAAACATTTCTTGGGAAATGGGATCACTTTATTCCTAGATAGTGGTCAATACAAACTAAGTCTTAAAAGATCAAGTATTCACAGCATCTGTAAGAATTAGGATAGAAATCCCTCAATTGTACCTTAACATGTTAAGGTACGTATACAGAAGAGAATACAAACGCTTATATTTGTGTGCTACACAAATAAATAACTTGCTTGTTTTGAATGACTAAATCACAATTTCTGTAACAACACCACTCTGCTTTGATATTATTTCATGACCTTCAGCTTGATAGACTGTATCTTATTTACATTACAAACTTTCCTAGCAAGTCACTACAGCTGGGAATTAATCTTGATGCAACTGGCACACAAGAATCTGTACTCACACACTGCCAAGCTGCCTTGTTTTGGGCAGAGATTACACACAGCTGCTCCTCAGTGGAGCCTGTTCAGCTGCAGCTAGGCATCCTAACAGAAGTTGCAGAAGAGCTCCTTGTGCTTCAGCACAAACCAAGCATCTTAAATCATGATATTACAAACAGCAGACCCATTGAACTGATAGAGTACATAGCCACTGTATTCTCCAATCCCAGCCAAAACCAGTTCTCAAAAACACATGAAAAGGACAGTATGAAACCTATGATCTCTTAAGAGAGATTGTTCCATCGTGTATTGCTGCTGATAAATAAATCCAAAAGAAATCCAAGGCACCATTAACAGAAATGTATTTTTTGAATTGACAATTCCATATGGTTTTATGGCAGACTTTCAGTCCAAGTTGTTTTTATATTACTCATTTGTTTTTGCTAAATATAATATATTGGAGAAGTATGATTAAGATGAAAAAGCATTCCTTACTTCTCTCACTGTAGAATGTAATTTGTAAGATGCATTTGTAAATTCAGAATACTTTTTTAAGGTCTAATCTGGAACTAGAAGCTATCTTTGTACACATTAACCATCTAATATTACCTGCTCAAAGGTGGCTTGTCTGAGACCAACAAATAAAGCTTAAGGGAAAAAACTGCTCCCTTCAGGATGCATCCTGTTGTTAAAATGTCATTGTTTGCATAATAAAGTACTTCATGTCATTAACCTTTGGTGTAAATATTGTAAATGATATTTCTTTTTCTGATAATTAAACTTAGTGTGCAAAAGAGTGACAACTAGTTATAAAATCTCATTTACACTTATCCACCATACTGCTCTTTGAATGAATGATAGTGCTTTTAACTATTTTCAGCTGAGAAGTACCATTTATAATAGAAAACAGTTTTATACCTGGACACTGTAATGAATCACTGAAATCACTGTTTGGAAGGCTATTCATGGAAATAATCCCACTGAAGTCCAGGAGACCTGCTCTTACAAGTACACACCAATGTGAGTATGGGCTGCATAATTAGGTCCTCTGTGATCCCTCCTAATATTACCTAGAGGCTAAAGCACAGCATTTCTCTGTCAGGATCGCCAGTTACCTCTTCAGGCATTGAACAAGTTAGGTCCAGATTATTTGCATGAGCTGTCTATCCTAAACTTGCTCATAACCTGTATCCGGTCAGTTTACCATCAGCTACAGATTTGTCATTCTGTAACTCTAATTTATTCTCTGGCACATCTTTAATTTATAGCTGTTGTCCACCTGCCACCACTTTGGTAGGACTCTGGCTCTTTACCCTCATGCACATGCCTGGCTAGTGCAATTACCATTTAGAAGAGCAAATACTGAATATTTATTTTCTGAATACTACTTCATAATATTTCTGTTTTGATGGAGTTTTGCTATATACATGTTATACAGCTTACAATATGCCCATTGTATAATCTGGAATACTCTTTACATGCAACTTTTAGATAACTATGAAAGGTTCTCTGTAAGAGGAATGGGAAAATGAGTCAGAAAACTGAGACATGCATGTGAACTGCACTGCCATACAATGACTTTTTTCAGAACTCTATTAGAAAGTGCTGTGACAATTTCATTTTGTTATGTCCCATTTTTAAGCATCATATCTTATACAAGTCTTAAAATGCACTAATTGGAAATCCTCACCATGTACAGAACACTGCTTTCAAAATGACAACTGTTCCTCTTTCATCAGAGTACTCAATAGCAGGAGAAAAATCATTTCCAAAATTCAAAGCATTTTGATCTGGTTCTGTCAAAATGCTATGTGTTCTCGGTTGGCAATAACACTTCAGTCAAAATATGACTATTTTGGTTCAGGGTGGTGGCTTTCTGAATATCATTACCTCCACAAGTTGGGAAAATAGAAATAAATAAATAAATAAATAATGACTATTGCTGCTTTGCTATACTGCCTGTAAGGAACCTTACGGTGAACCTGTGCAAACATTCCAATTTAAATTTAGAATATTTTTAATAAAGTCTAGCCCCACAGAAACAGAGCATGGTTTACTTCAGTTAATAAATATCCATTAAGCGCAAGGACTTTTTTTTTTTTTTAGGTAGAAGCAAAGGGTATGAGAAATTATCAAACAGGTATTAATTTATGGGTATTAAAGGCTGCTGTTTACCAATTTCTCTCTCCTGAAAGACAGTAGTATCTCCCAGACTTTTTCCGTAGTAGCTATCTCACATAAAGAGCATTTTGGAAACATTTCCAAATCACAATTCACAGAATAATTAAGGTTGTCAGGGACCTCTGCAGGCCACCTAGTCCAAATCCCACACAAAGTGGGTCCAAAATCAATACTAAATCAGATTTCTGACACCTCTCACCAGTGACTACAAAATTACTGAAAAAGATAAGACAACTTGTGAAATTATTCAGCTATTTTCATATGCCTGTTAGTTGGTACAATACCAGTGCCTAACAGTAAAGGCAAGCAGGCTGGCATTTCTTCCTTATTTCCAACTGTTATTACAGACATCTAGATTCCTTTCTGCAGTGAAAGCGCTGGACATCTGTAGAAGCAGTAGGCAGCAAAGTGATAGAGCCAGGATTATGCAAGTTGCCAGATGCATATGGACAACAAGTTGTCTGCAGCTTGAAGAGTAAGAATCAGCAGTATAAGAGTCATGCTCCGTTTAATCAAGGAAAATAAATATAAGCAAGACTTAAAGCTAAAGTAGCTAACAGTTTTGTTCGTAACAAAATAGCAGATTGCTGACACGACAGGCTCTCTCATGTGTATGCTGAATTGTCTCAAATGGAGCAGAAGACTAGCTTGTGGGCTGCAATATTCAAGACTCCATGTAAAAGATGGTATGCTGTACATCTAAATGTGCCAGGATGTTTGCCCTGATGACAAGCCAAACGCACCACTGAGTTACTGCTGCCAGGCTAGCCTGACATTATATGAATAAAGTTGCTAAAACACTGGCCAACGCTTTGGTCTTCACTGCTCTCACTAGCTCACAGACCTTAACAAAGCTTCAGTGAAAACATGTATGGCATTAGACATCCCAGCTGAAGACATAATAGTTAACAAGCACGAATCCATACAAGATGAAAGCTGGGATTCTGAATTTATTCACCTTAGGTAGCACTGAGGAAATCAAACATTTGCATTCACTGCAGGGTGCTGCTAATTACCACAACCACCATCAGATTTACTTCTATCACTTTTGCCAAAGTAGTCACTCTCAGCAATACAAAGGTTAAGGTTTGTGCCTGATAAAACCCTTCTATCTCTACCCATTGTCATGCAACCCAAAGTAGATGTCAAAAGGGGCAAGATTTATTCTTCCTTTCTAGATGCACACAAATGGGATCCACCATCACAAATTTACATGAAGACACATTTTCACTACTGGAAATAACAGATGTCTCTCAGAGGGCCCAGGTAAACTTATTAAGAAAGTCATCTAGTCTTAAATATAAACTCTTCCAACATAATGCAGTTGCAGTTGTCTTTCACAAGGGATATCTTCAACATCAGATTTTTAATGAACAGCTCTCCAAGAGTCCCCAGCATCCATAGTACAAGTGCCAGCAATCCCTTGCCTTTGCTATGCAAGGAATGACAAAATTGAATGATCAATGTGCCACTGCATAACCGAATGGTTATGTGGAAAGATAATGAAAGAATGGACTTAGGTTTAGCTTTTATGGTATCGTTTTTCACCTTCCCACTCCCCAGTTACTCAGTGTCTTGCCAAAGGTTAGTCTTTTCTGTTGTAACAATTCAATTTTTTGTGAAACTGTGGTATAAAACAATCTGGAGAGAGGAGGGGTGGGATTTTTCAAGTAGAGATCACGAACAACAGACATGACATAGCTACAACAAACACAGGAGATTGGATCAAACACCTTAATCTGGCTTCATCGCTGGTATATTATGACTTTGGCAATATAAGCTTGAAGTTAAGCTGTAAGTGAATGTCAGAAGTGAAACCTAGTTTTCACTAGTTGGACTGAACCAATCTCACCTACACTACCAAAACCACAAAAGTTCTCCCACACAAAAAGGTGTTATCACTGCAGTTGCAATGTCCAATTCATGGTAGACAGCAAAACCCATACACACTGGGGATTGGACAGCTAGAAAGTGGCTCTGTAGAGAAGGACCAGGAGGTCCTGGTGGACACCAAGTTGAACATGAACCAGCAATATGCCCTTGCAGCAAATGCCTGCAGCATTCTGGGCTGCGTTAGGAGTGTTGCAAAAAATTAGAGATTTCACAATCTCGTAAATTTGAAGCAAAGAAATCACACTATAGTCTGTTGTACAGAAGAAGAAATCCAAGAAATCCAAGAAACCCAAGAAGAGAATAAGCTTTTGCTTGAGAATGCTTACCTTTGCTTTGACTTCTTGACATCTATCTCACATCACCATTGTTTCCCATTTTAATAGTGATTTTCAAATATTATCATGAAACTTATTAAAATGAATACTAATGTTAGATTAAAAATATGAAAAAAAGTATTTTATTTCTATTAAGAATGTTTTCTTCTAACTTTAGAGCAAAAGAAAAGTACTGTGATGTCCTACACCACCTCAAGAAGTGTTTGGACAATGTTCTCAGATACATAGTCTGATTTTTTGGGTGTCCAGAAGTTGGACTCAATGATCCTTGTGGGTCTCTTCCAACTTGGGATATTCTATGATTCTATGACCACATTTATTTTATCAATCTAGGTATCTTTAACAATCTCAAGAACTTGATATAAGACTCTGTTAAGTATTAACACTACTGTTTTCCTGTCCTCCTATTTGATAGTCATTTCTTCTTGCAATGCCTTTTTTTTTTTTTTTTAACACCTTATGACAAGGATCTACTGCAGGTCTATTTCGGGACTAAAACAATAACAGTCCAAAAAGAAAACAGAAAAGGGGAGGATGGAAATGGGAAGGTGTCGAGGGGTTAAGCCAATTCTAACTTCATGAGCTATATTGTGACTCTAATGTAAATAAACCTCAACTCATAGTATGTTACCCTCCATTTAGTATCTGCTGATTTCAGATGAAACCACATGTGAAATCGTGTACTAGCAAATGTCAAGGTATTACAAAGCAATCCAAATGCTTTCTGGAGAATTTCAAGACAGAAAGACCTCTCTAAAAAACTGAATTAACTGATTCTGAAAAATGAATTAACAGAATCCCGTTAATTCATCATCACTCTTGGAAAACTAGTTCCTACATATAATACATTGCAGAATTTTATCTTATCTTCAGTCTTTCAAAATGATTCCCATGTGCCAGAAATACAACCTTGAAATTGCTAGTTTTTAAAATGTGGATTTTTTAATATAGAAAATGTAGGTTTCCCCTCTCCATAAAAGAACAAGCCTTCATCAAATGAATAATTTAAAACCCTCAAGTCATCATACATTCCCATTAATCTTTTTGTTCAATACACATACTAGCAGTGAGACATTGTTGCGAAATCTACAGTAGATGTCCAATTCAAACAAACCAACGTGGTTTTATACTTATCTTTAAGAAATGTATCCTAGATGAAATAGATCAGTCTTTAAAATTAAACAGCAGCTTGTAACAACTGCATTTACCATATTGCGAGACTGTTTGGAATCATCACAAATACAGGTATAGTAGATTTTTCATATGTAGAAGATCAAAGTGCATTATATTACTTCAAAGACACTGCAGTATTCCCCTTCCCATCTACAGTATACTATATGAATTCTTGTCATTATATCAATTTAATCCACTGCCATTTTTTAGGCTACTGTTTGTCTAACCGAATGAAGAACAGAATAGTTGGCATTTAATGTGACTGCATTGCTTTTTCCAACCCGCCTACTTTAAAGAAAAAGTTTGTTGAGTGCACACAATTCACTTTACAGATCATTTGAAATGCATAAACAATTCCAAATGCAGAAATAACAAAAACAATAATTTGTCATTCTGAAATGCTGAAACGCTTGGAGGAAGATTTGAATATAGTACACTCTTTTGTTTGTAAGCATGGTGATTTGCCAAGCTGCACCTCACACTGCACTAACCCTAGGGCATTCCAGTCACAAACACACTTTGATCTGCTGTGCTTTTGGATTCTCTCTCTGAGGGCTCTACCTTTCTTGACAATCCCAGAGGGAAAACGCAGCATTGCACTCTTTCCCATGTACCACTCCAAAATGAGTGCTCCATATGCTTGCTGCTAGTTCAGCCTTGCACTGCTTTTCCACAAGCTTGTTTGTATAATAACGACAGCTGCAGGATTCTTCAGCTGAAGTTGTGAATTGGGTTTGGAAAAAAAAAAAAAAAAATGGAAGGGAAACCTACAGAGATTATATGACAAATGAGAAACAATATTACTTCTGTGCAGTCTTAATGCATACACCAAGTAGAATGTAGCCCCAGTTTTGTATGCATATATCTGGGCATCCTATTTTAAAGAGGACTAAATATAGTTAATATTTATTTTGTGATACTAACAGTGAAGAGCCAAACTTCAGCAGGTAAGGGTCAAAAGTCAGTGGTTAATAACTTTAGAACTAAACCTGTTTCAACTCATTGGTACTCAGATCTGCTGAGAAAGAATAAATATTGCAAAGTAGTCAACAGTGATAGAAATCTATTACAGAATATATCTCTACATTTTAACAAAAATTATGATTGTAGCAATGTAAGGCATATTTGGAATAAATATCTACTTTAATTTGGTTAAAAAATACATTGACAACATATGGAATAAAGCAGCAGCTTGATCTGTCACTATATAATTCAGCAAGGATTTACATGCTTGAGAAAAAAAAAAAGCAGCAGCCCTTAGGTCCCTTGTCCATGCTACTCCTCATCCAATTATAATTGGATGTCCTAATTTTCATGTTCTTAATAACTTTAGACAGAGCATTTCTAGAGCATTCTGTTGGCATGTTTCACTCAGGACTTCTACTATGAACATAACAAAAGTAACATTTGAGGGGACTGAACAACAGAATTAAAACAATGCTATTTTGAGCTTTTTTCTCCCTACTATATACTCACCTATTCTTTGGTGATAGTAAGTAATTGTACTACTGTAAAGAGGAGGATATCCAGCATTAGAGCTTAGCTCCAGAGATATCTTGTGATTTCTTGGTCCAGTCACATACCAGCCTTCCACTTTGTTCCACAGAGAATACTAGGGGGACACACAGTGGTGACAAGGGAAGAAATACCAAGTATGTCATTTTTTATACTCACTGGGAAACCCTGAATGAGTAGTTTCATGGTCCCATGAGTACAAAAGAAATTGCTTAGTAAAGAGGAAAAAAATAGGGAACACTTTTTCTGGAGTTGGCAATTTAGCTGTTGGCACATAAAGACTCTTTATGCTTCAAATGATTTCTGCCAGCCATCAATTAATAAATATCATGAAAATAAGAATTTTTTTTATAAATGTTTCACACAATTTTTCCATCTGCCAAAATACCCTAAAACACACACACACACACAAAAAAGCCAGCAGCAACAACCAAATATACTTAAATTCCAAAGTAGGGCATAACATTAAGCCATATTATTTGGTACCATTTCTGAAAAAAAAAAAAAACCTGTTCATAAGGTTTCAATGTATCCATTCACTGAACATATATTAGAATACAAAGACATCTATATTATATACAAACCTGTAAATATACAAAAGGAATACCTTTCAATATATGGTTGCTTCATATTCTAAAGACATAACACTTAAGAGCAAATCAAAACATTAGATAGCTTTAAATAAAAGCAGCATTTATGAACATTAATGACCAACAACCAGATGCAGATAAAACACTGTTTCACGTTCCAAAATCCAAGAGTGTTCACTTTGCTTGTCTCAGTGTACAAGCCACATAATTAGGTTCTTTATTTAAAAGTGATCATGTAAAATGTAACAATAGTCCCATTTATAATAGCATTAGCAGCGTAACTTTACTAATGTAGACATAAATTAATATGCTTAGTTTTTAATACTATCTAATGGAAGAGATGGAAAGCAAAAAAACCTCTCCAACATACCAGGAAGAAAAATCGAACGCTTGAAAATTGAAAAACGCAAGATGCCAAAAGAGATTCTTCAATGTCTCAGCCATTTACTGTAGAGATCTTTTCTCATTTGCTGATGACTTTGGCAGACCTGGTTTTGTCACCAGTCACTCAGTACTTTGTTTAATTATGCAGTACACCAACAGAAATTTTCTTTCTGATTGCATTAATCACACCGCTTTAACACCAACCTCAATAGGGGCTGCTAGAACAATACAGTGAGAGCTATTGACTCCATCTCTCAAGTCCACATGGTGTATCATTTAGCCAAGAGTGATAATTAGATGCAGAATATACTGAAAACTGTCAATAGGCATGTCAATAGGAGGACTCTTAGCATCTAGCATCCTGTGAATCAATGGTGTTTTTCTGCTATAAAAATCAAGAAAATGATAGCTTTCAAATGAATGGTGGAAAGGAAACATGAGGCTCCTTAGGGAGGAATAAAACAGCTCAATTTTCCCTCACTGAGTGGCTCTCCAACTGCCTCACTCAATGGAAAAGGTCACAGAACATTATAGCAAAATATCTCTGAAACAAGATGTACAACAACACTGGGACATGACATGAAGTACAAGCACACTACAAAGGCCTGTATATCTCTGGCCTGACAGAATTAAAGCATGGGTCAGCAGATGCCAGACAAGACAGGAACTGAAAGACAATGATTGATCTGTATGGAAGAAAATGACTGCCTGTCCATATCAAATATGTATGTATGCATGCATGCACATGATTATGTGTACAGTATGCCCCCTCCTCTCACAACAGAGTTTAAAGCCAGTCTTGCCTTTTCTTTTTTTTCATTTTTTTAATGTACATAATTTCTAGTTTCTAGCTGGAGACCAAGGAAGACATAAAGCTGATCCTTCTGATACATAATTTTTTGTTGACATATTTCTACCAAAAACTGTACCAGAATTAAACTGGTCCTAGCATACCACTTGCATATATATATTTTTTAAGCAAAAACATGATGATATGCTACAGTTGAGTATTGTAGCATCTTTATAATGCTTAGCTAAAATTGTTAGAAATGAGACTGTAAGCAAGGAGGAACTACAGTTCTGACAGGAAAGGGGAGAGAACTGGAACAGAACCAACCTGGTCAAAGGTTTCAAAGTTGCTATGAATTACAGCATTTTCCTTTAGATCCTAAAAACAATTGCTGTTTTTTGTTTGTTTGGTTTGGTTTAAAGGTAGCTGCTTAGTAGTCGCAAAGCCAAGACTTTCTATGGTATTTATCTTTAGACATCCAACGCAGTGTTTACTCCAGCAAGCCTTGCTATGAAAGTACAAGTATCCTCCAAAATGCTACCGCTAAATGGCACCATGGCACTCCACGCTTCTCAAGCCTCCAATAGTTACCAGATCAGTTTCTTACATAATTGACAGCCATACGAACCATATCTCAAAGTCAAGTTCAATTCTTTTCTGCTCACATATCAGCTGAAGAATAAAATGGCTCATAATTTCCTGACGCAGCTGGTTAGAGAGCCTACCAGGGGAGGTGCCCCGCTAGACCTTCTGTTCACAAACAGTGACGGACTGGTGGGCGATGTGGTGGTCGGGAGCTGTCTTGGGCAGAGTGACCACGAAATGGTAGAGTTCTCTATTCTTGGTGAAGTCAGGAAGGGGACCAGTAAAACCGCTGTCTTGGACTTCCGGAGGGCTGACTTTGAGCTGTTCAGGACACTGGTTGGCAGAGTCCCTTGGGAGGAGGTTCTGAAGGGCAAAGGAGTCCAGGAAGGCTGGGCACTCCTTAAGAAGGAAATCTTAATGGCTCAGGAGCGGTCTGTCCCCACGTGCCCAAAGACGAGCTGACGCGGAACTAGACCGGCCTGGCTGAACAGAGGGTTGTGGCTCAGGCTTAGGAGAAAAAGGAGGGTTTATAATCTTTGGAAAAGAGGGCGGGCTACTCAATAGGACTATAAGGATGTTGCGAGGCTGTGCAGGGACAAAATTAGAAAGGCCAAAGCTCATCTGGAGCTCAATCTGGCTACTGCCATTAAAGATAACAAAAAACGTTTTTACAAATACATCAACACCAAAAGGAGGACTAAGGAGAATCTCCATCCTTTACTGGATGCGCGGGGAAACCTAGTTACAAAAGATGAGGAAAAGGCTGAGGTGCTCAATGCTTTCTTTGCCTCAGTCTTTAGCGGCAAGACCAGTTGTTCTCTGGATACCTGGTACCCTGAGCTGGTGGAAGGGGATGGGGAACAGGATGTGGCCCTCGCTATCCACGAGGAAATGGTTGGCGACCTGCTACAGCACTTGGATGTACGCATGTCGATGGGGCCGGATGGGATCCACCCGAGGGTACTGAGCGAACTGGCGGAGGAGCTGGCCAAGCCGCTTTCCGTCATTTATCGGCAGTCCTGGCTATCAGGGGAGGTCTCAGTCAACTGGCGGCTAGCAAACATGACGCCCATCTACAAGAAGGGCTGGAGGGTAGACCCGGGGAACTATAGGCCTGTTAGCTTGACCTCAGTGCCTCAGGCAAGCTCATGGAGCAGATTGTCTTGAGTGTCATCACGCGGCACTTGCAGGGCAACCAGGCGATCAGGCCCAGTCAGCATGGGTTTATGAAAGGTAGGTCCTGCTTGACGAACCTGATCTCCTTCTATGACCAAGTGACGCGCTTGGTGGATGAGGGGAAGGCTGTGGATGTGATCTACCTTGACTTCAGTAAGGCTTTTGACACCGTTTTCCACAACATTCTCCTCGAGAAACTGGCTGCTCATGGCTTGGACTGGCGTACGCTTTGTTGGGTTAAAAACTGGCTGGATGGCCGGGCCCAAAGAGTTGTGGTGAATGGAGCCAAATCCAGTTGGAGGCCGGTTACTAGTGGAGTCCCCCAGGGCTCAGTGCTGGGGCCGGTCCTCTTTAATATCTTTATCGATGACCTGGATGAGGGGATCGAGTGCACCCTCAGTAAGTTTGCAGATGACACCAAGTTAGGTGCGTGTGTCGATCTGCTCGAGGGAAGGAAGGCTCTGCAGGAGGATCTGGATAGGCTGGACCGATGGGCTGAGGTCAACTGCATGAAGTTCAACAAGGCCAAGTGCCGGGTCCTGCATCTGGGGCGTAACAACCCCAAGCAGCGCTACAGGCTGGGAGAAGAGTGGTTGGAAAGCTGCCTGGCGGAGAAGGACCTGGGAGTACTGGTTGATAGTCGGCTGAATATGAGCCAGCAGTGTGCTCAGGTGGCCAAGAAAGCCAACAGCATCCTGGCCTGTATAAGAAGCAGTGTGGCCAGCAGGGCTAGGGAGGTGATTGTCCCCCTGCACTCGGCTCTGGTGAGGCCGCACCTCGAGTACTGTGTTCAGTTTTGGGCCCCTCGCTACAAGAAGGACATGGAGGTGCTCGAGAGAGTCCAGAGAAGGGCAACGAAGCTGGTGAGGGGTTTGGAGAACAAGTCTTACGAGGAGCGGCTGAGGGAGCTGGGGTTGTTTAGCCTGGAGAAGAGGAGGCTCAGGGGCGACCTTATCGCTCTCTATAGGTACCTTAAAGGAGGCTGTAGAGAGGTGGGGGTTGGTCTATTCTCCCACGTGCCTGGTGACAGGACGAGGGGGAATGGGCTAAAGTTGTGCCAGGGGAGGTTTAGGTTGGATGTTAGGAAGAACTTCTTTACTGAAAGGGTTGTTAGGCATTGGAATGGGCTGCCCAGGGAGGTGGTTGAGTCGCCATCCCTGGAGGTCTTTAAAAAACGTTTAGATGTAGCCCTTAGTGATACGGTTTAGTGTAGGACTTGTTAGTGTTAGGGCAGAGGTTGGACTAGATGATCTTAGAGGTCTCTTCCAACCTGGATGATTCTGTAATTCTGTGATAATTTAGCTTCATAAATCATGCTTTTGTAAGTTCTTGAGCTCCACATAAGCAAAAGGAGTTGGAAGTAGGCACATCATCTCCCCACAGAAGCCAGAAAAAGGACAAATTCATGCCACAGAGGGTTGGATCTGTTGAACAAGAAGCTGCCATTTTTACAGTTACTTTTCTGCAAGTGCTTTTTAGACATCAATCTGTTTCTTTCAGTATCTTGTACAGAAGCATGCGTAACATGAAGCCACAATTAATATAAATCATAACTCTTGGTGACAGAACTAACATAGAGTAGGGTTTCTTCTGCCCTTCTTTATTTGCAAGTTCTAGCACTGAATAAAAGATTAGCCTTCCCTCCCCCTGCAACAAACTGCTAAGTGAGAAATCTGAGTTCAATGTCAGATGGAGTGTCTCATCCTGGAGGTGCTAGCAGGGGAGAGAAAGCCACCAATGGCAGCAATAGCATTTCACAGTTCATAGACAGGAAAAAAAAAAAAAGAAAAGAAAAAGAAAAAAACACTTAGAATTGCTCTTTTACACAATACAGCATTTAAGAGATCATCACAGCCAAAATATGAACACCACTCATCTGGTGAGAATGCCACTTTGAGCATAAGCCTTTTGCATCATTTACAGTAGAATGGTATGTGTTACTTAATTCTAGAGGCTAGCAATGCTTCCTTCTAATATCAAACTTGCCAGCACATCTACCAGTTTGATTCCAACTACCCTAGAAATCAAAAAATTGCAGCTGAGCATTGACACCTCTAATAGAATGTAATTTCATGGAATATGCTATTATTAAATATAAAAGGATGAGATTTATCCTTAGCGTGGATAATTTATAAACTATACCCTCAAACACATATACACAACTTGATCAAGAGCTGAAGTCATTATCGTAACACATAGCTACACATTTTACAGAAACACATCTGAAGGATCCATTTTATTGTTTTAGTGTTCAGAGTACTCTTTAAAAACACTAACAAACAAGAAGGAAAATCTACCTGGCAGTCCCAGATATTCTAGCAGTATAAGTAACATTATCTAAATGTTAAAAATTGTTCCAAAGAAGGTAGAGAAAATTCAAATGCAAAACAAAAGGAAACCAAACCACGAACAACCAAAAGCTAAACAAAACCCACAACAACAACAAACACAACTGCATCAGGCAGAAAGAACCATGCACATTTTATAAACACTCTTCCAGGATGCTGCATGTCATGTAATCCATTTTCATGGATTTTAAAACCCACAGATTTTAAACAAATTATTAGATTAAAAACTCTAAATGGTTTCATCTACAAATTTCCAAGTAGTACTTTTAAAATTATCAACACAGACTTTTTTTTTCAGAAAATAAAATTGACAAGAAAAAAAAAAAAAGCAGTAACCAATGCTTAATACACTAGAAAATGAGCAATGGTATAGATCAAAGGATTTGAAAGAGCACCTGCTGTAGAAGCTAGATGACCAGCAAGGTGCTAAAAGCTATCAGAATTTATGGAACAGTTACAGGGATATAATATTTTTTGTGGCAAACCTTCTTATGAATTTCCTCCTACTCTTCTCCAACCATTTGTTCCCAGTCTCACACCTCACTTTAACTTCTCCTCAGTTACCCCAATATACCTTTTTGAAGAACTGTATTTTAAACTCAAACACTGAAGAGATTCAGGTATTACAAAAGCCTTTTGTTGTTGAACGATATCATTACTTTAGCTGGAGAAAATTCAGCATTTTGCAGTGTTAAGCCCATGGCTCGGAAGACAATACAGCTTTTTCCTTCCTCCTCTCTGAAAATAAGTGCAATCAAATAAACCCAACTTTGCAGCTTGGGATCTAGAATGTAGAAATATCATCTATTCCTCAAAATAGCCCTCAGAGAGAAAATTCCTCCATTGCCTAGATTAACTAGACTCCAGTACCAAGTCTTGGTAAAAGAAGGCTGTGAAATTATTGTGTTCTTTATTATTATTCCTGTTATTTTATTTTATTTTACCTTTCTCTCACTTTTTTATGTCAGAAAAAGAAAAGTTAAAGGCATGGTATAAACAAGTAGGTAACTCAGCATTTTAACCCTTCTCAACTTAAACAAAATAAAGGTTATTAAATTTCATTTATTTTCTGAGATGCTTATGATTTTGTCTAAAAACTGACTTCATGTCTACACAAAAGAGGGAGAACTGGTTGTTCCTCCAGCATCCTCTCCTTCTCTGAGAGAAAGCTGCTGAAAGACACTTTATCAATGCAAAGGCATGTTTCATGACAGTTACCAAATAAAGCAACAGCAGTTTCAAAAATCAAAGAATGTTCCTTTGGGACAGCATTATTTGCATGTTCATAATGAATACTTAACTACACATCTGTTCAACCCTTTAGGTTTTTTGGTAGGAAGTTATCTCTCAAGAGGACTTTGCCAACTTCCAGCAAACACTCAACCTTTGTTGAGCTGAATGAAAGCAAGCTTATCGGTTAGCTTTCAACCTCATTTTAAACAGTTTATAAAAAGCCCTGTGATGAATTACTGATTGAAGTGACCAGATTGCTAGACCGGCAACTGCCTTAAAATCAGAGAGTGACTGCTGAACAGCAATTTTGATGAGGTCCTAGATTTTATTGCATATAAGTCACCTGATAAAAAAATGAAGCATTCAAACTTATTATTGCATGAACTACTAAACTAAAACAATTATTAGGTGGACTAATATTGAAAATTTCTCTCTGATGCCAAAATTTTGCCTCACTCTATAGACATCCAAATACATGTACGCACATTCATATTCTAAGCAAGCAAGAAATGGGAATGTTAAGATTGCAAGAAAGAACCATGCTATGCTACAAAAGATTATTATCAATATTTAAAATTGCCAGCCGATGTATGAAAAAGAATGCTGTGAAGACACAGGTAACAGGGAGACTGCAGGAGCAAACTGCTAGGTTTGCATTGTTACTATTCATTTTCTTTTGCATGACACACCAAGCCCATCTGATTAGTTTATTGAGGATAAAATATTAATGTTCAATTATCTTTTATGATTAACCATTTTTATTACAGCTAAGATAGCTAGCTCTGTGTTTTTTATGAAAACAATACACACTTTGTCCTTCTTTGCAGAATACAAAGTCTGGTTTGAACTCATAACTCTCTTGAGCAGCGTATGTAAGGACGTATGGATTTTGAAAGATCAATGTATATATTTTCTTTAAAAGAAATCATTGCAAAAACAATTCTTTCCTTGGTAATTTTCATATTATATTCCTAAATTAAACAGTTCCTGGAAAGAACACCTTCAAAGGGAAAAGTACCTAGTTTCCTCTGATAAGATGCATTTATCCATACTCACAAATATATTTAAATCTATAATGTTTCAATTAAAGGACATGTGATAAGAGCTAAAAATACACAGATTTGCTACAAGACTACTTACTCATCTTCAGATGAAGCTTATGCACATATCAGAGCTCATCATACCTCCCTCCCACAAAAAAAAAGCCAATGTCCATCATTCAAATTGAATGAGCAGCAACATAAACAGAGTAGAGATATTAAAAGATAGTCTTCAAACACACAAACAATAAAGCCATTCCAAGATTCTTCCCAAACTAAATACTCTCATGATGAGAGTAGGCCTAATGACTTTTCAAGCATTTTCAATACGGGATTCTGTTATTGTATCCTTGCATGCAGTTCTTAATAAATTGTGAAGATGTGCAAGCATCTGAAGGTATAACTTGTCTCACAGTTAGCACAGTGTCTTGATAGGGTCTGCTGCAGACACGTTTCACCAGAGAAGGAACTCAATGAGCAGTCCTACCCCTCCATTCTACTGTTCTTACTCCCACATTGTGGTCTAGTTGCTTTGTAACATTCTCCCTGCTCCACCCACCCCATCCCCATTCATATTGAAACTTTTTATTTCTTTCCCCCTTTTTAAGCTCCTTGCCTCTAAGACAGAATTATTCAGCAACTTCACTGCTTTAAATGGCTGATGAAATATAGTAGCTAATGGCAATACACTACCAAAGAATAACAACAAAATCCTTTAAGAGGCAGGACACGCTGCAGAAATTCCACCAGCAAAACTGAACAGAAAGTTTCAAAAGTGTAACAGAATCAAGGCAGGATATTTACTGCTGTCCTCTTTTTCAAATTGGGCAGAAACAGACTTGCAGGAGCAGCACTGGAAGAAAAAAGCTATGGAAAATCTTGGATTAATAACAAAAAGCCTTACTTTTTTATTTTGTCATGGTGCTCTCCACCGATTCTACATAAAAACATAAAAACAAGGGGTCAACAAGTAAGTGGTAAGAGAGAGGTCATAGAATTAAAAGGTTGAGGAAAGCTTAGAAGGATACTGGCAAGAACAGCTATTATCTAAAAGGACAAATACAGTAACTGACAGACTATAAACAAAGGCTATGGAATTTAATTGCTTTGGTAATCTAGTAACTATTGAATTGTTTGCTGAAATGAAAATAAAACTGATAAAGTTTGATATATCAGAAGCCCATTGTGGGCATGTAAACAAAGCTATACTGCAGCGTCATAAAATTGCTACCGTCATTTGGATCAGCATTTTAGACAAGAGCAACAACTGCAGCCAAAGTGGGTGTTTCTGACTTAAAACAGCAAGAACAGTAAGAGCACAAAAAGGTTATGAACTTGGATAGAATCAAGATGATCAACCTTTTGCCACATGTGTTATGGACCAAAAGAAATACGCTTAAACTAAGAACATGGGAAAAGAGCTTCAACATTCATTTTGCAACTATATATTCAATTGCTTACTATTCAATGACAATTACTTTAAACTGCATTTTAAGTAGATCAGCTTTAAGGAAAAAAAAAAAACACTATATGAATGTAACAACATCACAGACAGACAGAATGGATTCTCTGCAGCCTAGTTCTCACCAGCAAATCTGATAGTCACTTGTACCTATCCACAACAAGTTGGAAAATCTGGAGTATTATGCCTCTACGGTTAGCAAAAGCCTGTGTCAACTGCAAAGTGTAGAATCCAAAAATCAATGCAGAAACTGAAAAAAAATAAATAAAAATCCAGATCCACAAGAATAGTTTGGAAAGTCTCAAAGAATATGCTTGATAAAAATTTACAGCTGCAAGTGATGTGTGTGCTTGTACTCTGTAACGCAGGCACACGTGGTTTCATTACTACTGCACATTATTTGGACTATTCAGATACTTGAGAACACATTGCCAATGAGGCAATCGTACACATCTACACTCTGCTCCTACCTAGCCAGATGTATATCTAGTTATCTAAGAATGCTAGCTGGGAATTACCTTTGAGAAATGTAAATGATACAATTTAAATAGGTCAACAATGTCCTTTTAAACAATTTATTTGATATACCAGGTAGACAGGCAGTGCATGAAGACATATAAAGTACATTTGCAAACACTTTGATGCCTAATCAATAAAATCAACTTTTCAAATGTGAGAGCAGGGGAGGTGGGGAAGGAGAAAACCTTTTTTAGTTGTTGTTTTGATTGCATTTCTCTGTACTGCTTGTTTAGGTCCTGCATTGTGGTGTTTGGTGAGGAGCAGCAGCAATTCATATGCTCTAAATAAAGTATTCTACAAAGAAAGATTAATCCGCTGAAAACTGATCAGTAAGACCCACAGATGCTGATTTCCCCAAAATAGGTCTTGTGCAGCCTGTATATATATATGTGTGTGTGTGTGTGTGTGTGTGTTTATGTATAAATAATTATATGAATAGGTCCTCACGCAGGAGTGTCATCCAACTGATTGTTAGGGCCTATGGAGACATGGTGGAGCAGGGAAGGAGGAGGTGTGCATGTGGGTGGTACTTCACAGGCTTTTGAACCTCCATTCCAAAAATAAAAACTAATCTGAAGAGGGGAGAAAATGCAACTAGGTGATGTTCTGAGCTGTATCCAGACTAGGCAACATTTCCTAGCCTCAAAAAGAACAATTTGTGACCCATACTGTTACAAGGAAATTTCTAAAGCACAAAAAGTAGCCAAGTGTGATTTGCATCTTGGAAAGCCTCCCTACCCCACGTCTTTATTTCAAACTAATAGTTCAGATGAGTGCTGACCTGCTGCTGCTGTCAATAGCAGCAGCGCGTGTTGGGCAACAACACAGAAGTCTAGTAATGCATGCCCCAGACACTCCTGAAAACAAAACAAAACAAAAAACTACATAAAAAGCAGGGAAATTAAAGCAGACAAATTGACAGGAGATGCACTTTACTGTGACAAAAAAACCCTTCAGTATATAATATTTTCCAATACTTGGTGAAATTACCTCTACTGTTACTTTTGAAGCAGATAACATGAATAAAATCTTGAGCTTATACTTCTAAACCACGCTGCTGATTTTTGTCTTTCACATCAAAAGATTCTGCAAATTTAACTAAATGATATAGCTTCCTCCTAATTCCTTTACTAACAGTATTTCTCTTGCAGCTCATAAAATCTGTTACATGTTCAACTTTTGAATTTAATTTGCATGGTAATTGCAATAACAATAATACTTCATCATTAGGATAATATAGGCTAAGATCCTATGTAATTTTCACTTTTTAATGGCAACTCTGAGGCTAAGGACACATCTAAAATATTATATATTAATTTCAATATAGCTAATACCCCCCAAAATCCCACCAATTTACTTTTCACTGACAATGTTAAAAGAAAATGATTTATGCAGATCAATCACCTAGCTCATCAAGTCACTCACTGACAGCCAGCCTTCTTCATTGCTATTTAAAAGGCACTGCTGACAGAAAAGACCGACTCTTTGATTAAGGGCTCTGTCTGGCTAACCTTTTATTTGAAGAATGATTGCTGCTGAGTGACAAATACTTTCCCATTCATTTCAAGGAAAAGATATTGACATTCAAATTCTTGATGTCTACACTGAGCAGATGCCACTGTTGGCAAGTGGCTTGATAGCAACAGCAGGTACACCACTACTCTGGGGGGTGAAAAACAGCACCACTGGCTCAAGTTAAAGGCTCTCAACAAGTGAAAGCTACAGATCTCTCAGCCAAATCCTCTGCCTTCAACAGTTATCATCAAAGAACATCTGTTTGTTGTTTCTCCCTGGTCCTCTTCTTGAAAGTGTCCTACCCTCACCTTGACCCCACTTTCAATTGTATCGGATGTTATTACTAAAAATAAAGAGAACTCAGCAGTGAAGTGACCCCTTGCTTGAGAAGTGTGTCCTCCCTTACACAGCATCCCCAAACACCAGTCTGGGAAATCCCAAAGCAAGGGCTGCTGCTTCTCTACGAATGTGATTTCTGTTGACAGTAATGTAAAATGGAAGTTGCATTTGCAGTATCACATACAAAATCAAAGCCAATATGTTTGTTACTTTAAGCCGATCCTGCTGTCACTTTCTACTTTATTACTTTATAAAAAAAATAAAAATAAAAAAGGAGGGAGAGAGGGAAAAGGGAGATGAAATGTGGCCAAAGGAAGAAGCTACAAAATGCATAGAAGGTAGTGAATTCTCAGTTCCTGTTTTGATGAGATTTTACATTTACAGATGTCATAGGAAAAATGTGTTTTTTTTTAATTATTTTTCCAAATAAAAATGTTTGAAAAATATGAAGAAATAAAGAAACATACACCTCAGTCACATCTCGCAATACTAATAGTTCTCAGAAATAAATTTATCACACAATTATTTCTTTACTCGTGCATTTCAAAGATCTTAATCAGATTTGGTGCAGAGCTACATATTACTTAATAAATGCTTTTTGATGCTACTGATGTGAGTTTGCTGACTTCTGTATTACAAACAATAATGCATAAAGTGATGTTGCAATCTGACATAGCTAATAAAGTAATATGAACAATTCTCCCTATCAATGCAGCACTCTTTTTAAAAAATGTTATGCCCAGAGAGCTGGGGATTAATACTCTAGATTAGTATTATTCCCTGTGCTATATCTTAATGTTTTCCTGATACTAAACTTCGATTTACTCCTCTGGTATTATCACAGGACTTCTGTTTATCATTGTATCAGGCAGCCATATTAAGCAGTCAGAAAAACAAAAATTCACAACAATAAAGGTACGTCTTTTAAGGTTTTCTAATTACGTAACTAACCTCTACCACATAACTTCACAAAAACATGCCATTCAGTTAGCAAGGCAGGAAAGGGACAGAGAACCAATGCAGCCATTGGAGAAAAGAAAGGCTTGGAGGAGGGATCCTTGTTTTTTCTACTGTCTGAATATGATTTGCTCCCCAGCTTCTTCCTGTTCCTGAAACCCATGGTGGAAGATCAGTAGCAACAGAAGCAGAAGTCATGCCAGCCAGGAGTAAAACAAGTAAGCCTTGCAAATCCAGAGAGGGAACAGCACCACAAAGGTGAAATGCCAGTCTCATTTTGCCTCTCCAGACAACAGAGAGGATGAGGCAACAAGTGTAAGGACAGAAGTATCATTCTTCTGCAGATGTGTGGCAAAGGTGTAGGGGTGGGGGGGGGGGGGGGGGGGGGATTTGTTCACAGTATACCTGTAATATCACCAAGATGATAATTATCATTTAAAATTTCATTTTTAGTTGTCTACTGATTCAACAAATTTCATTCTGGTGGGAAAGGTTTTTCTTATTAAGAACAAAACCAGCATGTTTATTGATTTCTAAAGGGACTGTTAGCTGTTTTGTAGCTTCTAAATGGTTTATTTTAACTATTAGGAACAATCTGACATTAACAACTAACAATGTATAGGGAAATAATTTAGCATTATCAACAGTGGGTGTCTGATTGAAGACACGATCGACTTAGTCTTTCCATCCTACACTACAAGAAATGGTATGATGTCAGAATAGCTTTACTGGATCAGAGCAAAAGTTTCTGTAGTCTAGCACTTTTTGTCCTATAGTGTCCAAAAGAAAAGATCCATAAAAGAATAGAAAAATAGGACAATTAAATATGATGCTCTCCACTTGTGCTCTACCAGCTTCCTACCACTTACAGCTTAAGAACTTCCCAAACCCAGTATGGTTTGCACATATTAATAACCCTCAATGGGTTTTTCATGAAAAACTTTACCCACTCTCATCTTCAAACTAGAAAAACTTCTAGCATCCAACACATGACACCTTTTCCTTTTGCTTGCACCAGGTTCATAGTCCCCTCCCTCTACTTCTCATCACTGTAGATGAAGGAAGTGAACAACCAGTTTATCCCCACCTTCTCCATGCTGGTTGCGATTTCATAAACTTATTTTTTCTAGTTCATGGGAGTCTGCAATATTGCTGTATTTCAATTCTCCCCCCAAAAATAATAATAAAAAAGAAAAAAAAAGTAACCAAAAAAAAAAAAAGATTGTGACAATGTTACTGAGGACAACAAAAAGTAATCCCTCCTGAAAAGTCCTTTCTACCACATATTATTTCCAGTACCCAAATACCAAATATTGTATTTATAACCATAAAAGGAGAGAACAAATTGTATTTCTGAATTTGTCATAGTCATATCTCAAATTATTCATACCATGACTGTGATAAACTGGCACTCAAAAGCACAAAAATGACCATATTAAGATAAACATGAAATATACCGAGCGTGTAAACAAAGCACCAACTAAGGGTGGGCCCCCATGACTGGAAAAGAACACAAAAGGTACTAAAACAGTAGTAAGAAAAAACAGAAACTGGCTTGTGGACAAATATACGTCACTACACAAGTTACAACTTGACACTACAGATCAGAGAAATAAAGTGATATCATTCGTGCAGCTGGACTGCACTACTTCCTCTATTAACATTAACACTTGATGTTCTAGCATAAGTGCTAGTACAAAGTGCTCTTAATTTTATCACAATCTTAAATTGACAAAAACTTTTTGAAAAAGGTATGTTCAGGTATGGACAGGGGAAACAGTGACAATATTTGTTGGTTGGAATGCCTTGAGCATCCAAGCAAAGAGAAACACACAACAAAAATATGACTGAGCAGGACTTGAGTTATTACTCCTTTGGCAGCTTGCTAGCTAACGTTCAGAGAATACACTGGTCATGACATCTCCCTAAATTATGATTGCACAGGTAAAAGCAAGGAAGAACCAGAAATCTATAAAATCTATAGCCTCCTCCTCCCTTGCTGGGAAAGTCCTCCAGTGGCAATCACCGCCTCATTCACATGAAAAGCTAAACCGGTTTTGAGTCACTTGCTCATGCTGAAGAAAAAAAAAAAAAGCTTATTAGTGCAGTTTCTTAAACTTCACATGCAATCATTTATTTAAAAAAAATGTTTGTTTTTTTTTTTTCTTCATGTATCAAATAAAGCACAGGCCTGTAAATCTGTTTGGTTACCATTATTTAATAAACTACTTACTTGGTCATACTCTCTCTGGCATTTTTCCATTTTAAATAAAGATTAATTTGTGAGTGAATTCTAACGCTGTTACTATAATCAAAAGGAAAAAGTGCTTTCAGGTTTTCATTGGCTTCCCTGCATGTTCTAGTAGTATCTTTTTTTTTTCTTAAGCATAGTCGAATGAACTGTTTGAATATGTTTACTCTTTCAACTCCACAGCTTTGAAAACCTCACACTTTCTATCTGATCTACAACAAAGCAATAAGGACTGCAGAGGCTGACAGCATGGACATAATTAAAGACTACCATCAATAAACTGCCATGCTGAACAATAGTGACTTATAAGGCACTTCAAGATCAACCATTTACACTTAAAACTATTTCACTGAGAGGTCTAAAAAGGAGCAGCTTAGGTTGTTTTCATAAGAGATTGGCACAAAGAGAAATGAACTTCTATACCACTCAGTGAGTAATGCTAAAAGATTCCTGCTCTTTACCAGAAGATTTAAGTTTACATACTGGATACACATGCAATACTTTGTAGATGTCATCTCCAAATGAAGATCAAGAAAAAATCATGCCTACATTTATTGTTTTTACATAATCAGTAAAATATTGTCAGATGTTTGACACACATAATTCACGTATATGGCACATACATAATTCATGTGACTTATATACACAATATAGTTTATAGCTGACAATTAAGACTCCTACCTGGGCAATGTTATTATTGAAATTTTAATTGAGGAAACTTCAAGATTGTTTTGATACTCTAGCAGCATTAGTGGTAGTAGAGTGACATAAGCAAACACCATGCATACAAACTTGTTGTTCAAAACCACAGAAAAAAAAGTATCTAAATATCAAAGAGGCTCAGAACAAGGCACTATGTTTCTCATGTACCTACTTCAGCATGAGGTAAATTAAAACAGAGATTTCTCTGTCCTGAAAAGTGGTACAGCCTCAAAGTAGCCTCCGGAATTCCAAAATTTAAGTCACTCAAAATTACTGTATGCAAACAGTTGGAGATGCAAGTTTATACTTGTGAAGGCTGCAGTAATATATCCTTAAAACTACTTTTAAACAGATAAGCTATGATGGCTCTATTTTTCCTGGCTACACATATTTTAACAGCTGCTCCTTGAGAGCAAGCAGTAGGTTAGTGGCTGCACATTGAAAATCAATTATACAGGCTCATACACGCCACTAGTTCACAAATGTCAGTTGTGCAAGCAGATAGAAAATATTCTCAAAATATTTTCAGTGACCACATTTTGTGATTTTTATATGATTAATTAGACAAAATAATGTTTTGTGTCTTAAACCTACTCATCTCTTGTTATGGTCTCAGACATTCAAAAGTTGCTGTTCATTTCAGGTGTCACAACACAAGTATGGGAGGTGCCGCATCTGAACACACTTCTTTTTGCTTTTAACTTTGCAACTCATAAGAGTTTGCTTCAGGTCCAAAAAGACTTTGATGCAGAATATCTCCAGGCTGCAGTCAAAAAGGAGTTTCCTTTCTCCATCTCCCTTATTTGTCTCCACACATGCGTATTGGTACCAACTTCATTCCTGCACTGGTGCCAATGTAGGCATACTGTGGATCATCCCCAATTGACTCAGAAGACAACCAAGGGAAAGGATGGGAATAAACAGCCAGAGGGAAGCCAGGTAACCTTTTTTGATGACAATGAAAAATTAATGCCAAATCAGCAGATCAGCATAAAAGTACTGAAAAATAATTTGTCATTTTCTTTCTTGTTACTGCTTAGAAATGGAAAGAACCAAAAAAGATAGATATGTATATACCACTACTGTTCATCACTCCTTTATTATACATTGTATAACTTACTGTTTTTCATCTTTTTAAATGTGACCTGTGTACTGCAGTTTAAAATGTAAAACAGTCATATTCGGTCCTGACCTGACAGCAGTGTGAAAGGTAAATATTCAAAGATAAGGTAAATAAATGTAAGTTATCTGTGTGATTTAGTTTTTAAGAGAATACATTCTAATAAAGAGACTCAGAACCTAATAATTTGTAATTTTCAGAATGTTATACCATAGGCATATGCACAAACATACCACCAGTTTTTGTTTAATTTCAGACTGATTCCTTTTATATGCTGAACACAAAGCAACTGGGAAAATAATATAATGTTTTATTTCAGAATATCATGAAAAAATAGAACAGAAACTAAATTATAGCTAGATAAACCAAATCATAGCAATATTTAGGAAGTACTATAAGAAAAAATGCCGAAAAAATGCAAACACATTTACAATTAGCCTTGGAGTTAAAGAAACAGCAGTGGTAGTAGAAAGCTGACACAATGAGCCTGTCTAAAAAATCTCTACATTTCCCAGTAAATTGTACAAACCGAGTCCACCAGAGCAGGGTGAGGCCTCCAAATCTTAGCTGATGAGTTGACAACAGTAAGCCACGTAAATTTACTTTAGCAAGACCTGACTCTTCTTGGTTGTTTTGCTCTGTAGCTTCAGCTACTGAAGCTTTGTCTGTTCTGGCAAAGTTTGTCAAATTCCAAAGAGCTAGAAAAAAGCAAGTATCTCAGATTTAATATATATATATATATATATTCTTTCTTTAAAGCCTCTGCCAGAGCTTAATGAATTAAAGAGGTCTTAAAATAACAACCCAAAGAAAATCTAGACGTGCTTCTGTTATAATTTTATCCTGTCTACACTACACTTACTACAATGTTTGAGACATGGAGAGACATTTCCCATGGAGTAATCTTGTGATTTCCAACTTGAACATAAATTTAGTAAATACTTTATGAATGCTGCATAACCATTAATGTTCTGCCTTGCTTTGCCAAAGGCAAGAAAAGAAGAAAAAAAACACAGAAAAGTTGTTCTGTTCATTCAGTGGACACAGAGATAAACGCCCTCAAGAAGTCAAAAAGCAGGAAAGCAGGATAACCCCACTTAAATTTAGAAAACTCATGAACTTTCAGCCTGGATCCTGTTATGAGAAATTCTTAAGTAACTCAGAGAAATACTTGGCAAGTACCTTTACAGAAATGTGATTATTGATAACCTGGACAGATTTTAATTGCAAAAACTGGAACATGTTTCAACCCCTCCCATTTATATAGACTACATAACTTCACTGTTTAAATCATAAAATTCATGCTATACTAATTGCAAACTATTCAACTTTTCATTCAAATTTCTTGTTTTTAAATCCCATATCTAATGACTCACAGCAAATTAGTACATTAGCTCAAACAAAAGCTATGCAAGTAGACTGCAAAACTAGCAAAGCTAAGGTCAGCTTGTAGAAAAGCTTTTCAGTTGATACAAGTATAATGACATTCTCAAATGTCTATATGCAAGTTAATGCCTGAAAAAACTAATTTGTGCTGGATGACTGAGAGCATTTTTCTTAAAGCCAGACTACCTTAGTGTACACAGGCACTACCATCACAATTAAATAGAAGACTTCACTGACAATCTTTTTAAAGATGGACCACACTCTGCAGTGCAGCCTACAGACGTATTAAGGCACATTTAAGTGTTACATGGAATTGTCTAGTGCAGGGAGAAGTATCAACATCCATCTCACTTCACTTTGGCTAGAAAAACAAAACAATATATAAACCAAACTAGCCTAGTCAGTTATCTTCTGCTGTGGTTGCTCTGCAACGGATGAGGTCTGCAAGCAATGGCCCCATATAATTATGATATTGTTTCCACTGTTATTTTGAAATTAACCCACAGTTTTAACAAAGTCTCAGCAGTATAGATTCATTCATTCCCCTGCAGATTGGTTGTCCAATTTTTACTAAATGAGGTAAATTTTAATATTTATTCTGCATATTAGTTTGGGAACCAAGATTCTTTACCAGGTGATGAAACCCTCAATAGTATTTATTCATAAGCATCTTTCTAAGAGATGTTTCTAGTGAAAAATTCCCCCCAAATATCTGAAGCAAAATATTGCCGTTGAAAGTAGAGGAGTTTCCCATTTTCACATTCATACTCTGTCTTTTACACGAGGTACCATATCAAGCAACATAGTAAGTGATATTGATTGAAAAACAGAAAAATTAATAAGGAAATGAACAAGTAACAAAGCAGTAATTCATAAAGGAATTCTCAATATTATAAATCCCTAATTATCCTAAACTTTAAAGAAAATATTTTGACACAGAAAGCCTGTAATGCATGAGAAAAATAGCATTAACATCCTTCACAATCATAATAATCCTACGCCAAACTAGGAATGTATATAGGCATATATATAAGTACTGAGAAGATAGGGATTACAGAATTACAGGTATCACAGCAGTTTGTTGAAAAATTATTAGATTTATTACTACTAAAGTAGTCTGAATACAAGTGTTCCTGCTGTTATATCTGATCACCAGCACACTGCCAATTTTCTCTGCCACAGTCCTTTTTAAACACTGGGGAACTTGTTGCAATTAAGGGATTTTCTAACTTCTTTATAATTTGGTGATTTACTACACTTAAAAACATGACTGCATGAACCATATTCATTATCCTGCTGCCCCATACAACCTACTGGAACCACCAAACCCATTCCCAAACAGAACCCCAGGTTAGCACCTTTCCAACCATGCTTGCCACATTTGGTGTGTTGCTGCCAATGTACTGGACAGCTACAGTAAACCTCACAATGTATTTGCAGGCAGTCTTTTTAATGGTATGCTTTATGCCACAGTAATGCCTCACGATCTTCAGAAACATATTTAAAATTGCAGGCTATGTTACCTAAAACGATATTTCTGATTTTTTTCTCAAACTCTTCAATTTCTAAAACAAAATATCTAAAACCAAAAACCACTAGATTTTGACCAGTGAAAAAAACAGGAACCCCCTCATATTATAAAAGTTCTTATTAGTAGGACAAACCCACTCAATTACAGAATGGTGTCATCCTTACATTAACTCAGTCTCTTGCACTCCATAGTATCTCAAAACATATTACTTATTTCAAAAGGAATAGAGAATTTTCATTTCCTACTAGAAGGTGCCACAAGACTCAGGTTGGTGCAGTGCTTATACTAGTACAGTAGCACACAAGGGGAATGAAATGGGAGATGAAGCAAATTAAAACTGACTGTACAGAAAGTGCTTAAGTAGGTATGATGAATGCATTTGCTCAGGGTATTTAATCAAAGCACACTGTTTTTTTAATAAGTTTTTGAAGACTGACATATAGTCAAATGATTACTCAGAACACCGGCTACAGACAGCACACGAAATACAGCAGTCCACCACTGCCCACTGAAATAAACTTCCGAGAGATCTCACCTAGCTAATCACGGGTGCGGCTTCCTTCAGAAACATCAGCTTTCTCTAAGGGTTTCCCTTCAAAGGGCTAATCAAGCCTGATCTTGCTTAGCTTCTAGTACCTGACAAGATACTGCTCTCCCACACAAGGTGGTCTAGCAGGTAAATTTACAGCCCAATCCCCAGCAACTATGAGCTACATTCCAAGGTAGAAGATAAGGGAACATTGCTCAAAAGAAAAGTGATTTGGCACGCAGAGTCACAGATACCATTTTGTAGAATTGTATCCTACTGACTATAATACACAACTTATACCAAAGAAAAGTGCACGTACCTCATCACTTTCTAGTTCTGCATATTTTAATTTTTCATAATTGATCAAAGAATTTTGAAAACAGCTCATACAATCACTACAAGTGTACTTGTGCACAGAACCAATTCAGGGCCAGAAAAAGCTTCTGCTCTCCACATTCACCCACCTCCTAATTCCCTGACACCAAAATGGCATCTGCGCTGCAGCCCTTCTTCAGCTTTTCAACCTCATAAGGCAAGAGGTGATAAACAGCCTGCCTACCAGCTCCCCCATTATGCAGAGAAGCACTGTTATGCTACACTGTGCAGGTCATTTATAAGGTGATCCCAGTCAGAGAGAAAACTAAAAACCATTCTTTAATTATTTCTATACGCTAGTGAGTTAAGAGGGAGTAATCAACAATTTTCTTACTAAAGCAGACACCTCTCTCAGCTTCCAGCAAACAAGTTCTTCCAACCCACATGTTCAGCTCAGAAGCTTCAACTTTAAGAACAGAAATTTAAGCTTGAAGTGCTATTGAATATTGATCAATCCACAGATAAGGAAAAGCAGATATTTCATATTAAGTCCACACTCTCAAATGGACATAGAACAGAAAAGGAGATGAAAAAACTAACGGCAGAGCAACTCCACAAACTCTGACCCTCAGAAAAGCTAGCATGGGACATAGTTGAAAACAGCTGTATGGTCATGACAGGCTGTTTCAGACAAAACACATCACTAAAATGACAGGTACATCACTAGGGGTCAGCAACTTTCTGACCGTTTGGTCTCTGGAGAGCCTTGCTGTCCCTAAAGAAAACAAAAACAACTGCAATTGGTAGCCGTAGTCAAAAAGGTCTGTAAAAAGAAAACAATGCTCAACAGAAATAATCTTCTAATGTGTTGAGGGAGTTGTTTGCTGTTGTTTTGGTGGTTTTTATTTGTTTTGTTTGTTTTTTACATTGTTCAGTAAAAAAAACTTTCAATGGCCATACGGAAAATAGCAGTCTCTTAACTTTCAGTACATACCATTGGCTGATTCAGAACCTGAAGATTACCTACTTGTCCTTGAGTCCCCAAAGATATCATTGACTAATCAAGAGCTTCATAGATTTCAGAGCACACACAGCTGAAGTGCTTTGCAAAAGGAGTGCAGAAATAGTAGCCAACAGTTTTTCTAGATAACTTTCAAGTTTTATTTTTTATTTTTTACAGATAGCTGATGCAGTCTCTCCCAACACACCAATAAGTTGTGAAGGATATTCCTTTTAAAAAGTACTAAAGAAATTGGAAATGCTTTCTTTTTTTTTTTTTTTTTTGAACAGAAGGCAAGACAGGCCATGTCTCATATGCATATTTCATTTTCTGGCTATCATAAATTTCACATAGATTGAATACTTAATCTAGTCAAGAACACTCTAATGAACAATTAGAGGGTCATGTAAATCACTACCTCTGGCGTTCCAAATAATTTGACAGTTTTTGGCCTACCGCCAAACTGAATTTTAGGAGCCCATCACAAAGTTTTCAGAAACATCTTTACTTTTGGCCCTAACATGCAAAAATCAAGTAAAGCCAAAGATGTTAACAGTGAAAACATACACTGAAACTTTCTTCCAAGTAAACAGAGCATTTGGGAGTGGGGGAAGAGTATCCACACACAAGTGCAGACCTAATTGTTAACATTCTGCAAAGCTGTCCTCTCTTCATCCCCACTGCATGTATCTGAAGATAATATGAAATTACAAACAAACAAGCATTAAAAAATAAAATAAAATAAAATAAAATAAAATAAAATAAACAAACAAACAAAAAAAACACCACCACCATTAGCCTAACCTGTACTAGTGTCACATGAGATGCACATATCAAACACATACTACTGGGACTGCAAAAGGTATAGACTTCATTTGCAGTCTTGGCCATATATTTTACTGCTCTGCCTTTATAGGGTGGATAGGTTTCCTCTCCAATTTGAAATAATTTTTTATTCATGGGTTATACATTGAGTACCTTGTACCAAAGCATGACAGCAGGAAAGATGTACTCTTTAAATACTGCTAAATGAGTTTGCACAAGCTGATTTATCAATTATATTTTTGTTACTTCCATAGTTAGACTGGAACCAACTCATGGCAAAGAATCACTTAGTACAGGGAGCACAGCATCAACAAGATGTTATCATAACATAAATGAAAGACACACAAGCATCTCATTAGGAAAGATCTACTTCATATCTTCATATCATTCACATGACAACAAAAAAAAATTCATAAAATAAGCAGCACTCTACCAAAGCCACTTTTCTGGCCCCTGAATTTTTTGCACATTGTCATTTAAGAAACCAATCCTCACTTTTGATGGAGGATTCTAATTGAAAGAAATGAACTGCAGTTAGAAACAAAAAATCTACAGACTGGAAAAATGATAACATTACAATATGTTCTGATCATTAGGGAACTTACATACAACTTTTGGAATTATTATGAAGCTGCACTTTCCTGATTATATGGGGAATTGCTATTTGCTGACAAAGCCATTGACGTATACCTCATAGACCAGGACTGCTACCAGGGTTGTACTGTGACAAAATAAAAGGGAAGAAGAGAAATGTGGATAGAGCTGGATAAACCCTAGACCTGCCTCCTTTCCTACAAGAAGTGGAAACAAGTTTAAAAAAAAAATCCATTTGAAAAAGGGAATTAAAAAACACACACATAAGGAATTTTTTTGTCAAGGATCAACTATCATGTGAAACTATGGGACCATAGCAGGACAAAGAAAGATGAAGGACAAGCTGAGGAAAACTATACAAGAAATCTGGTTTGCCAGAAGTCACTGTTCTGAGCTAAAAGAACATTTAAGAGGCTGAATCAAATAGGTCTAAGTCAGTTATATAATTTTGTCTAGAAAACACACCTCCAGCACCTCTAAGTAGGGAGCAATTGTGTTTTACAGGATTGTGCAGTTTGCCTGCTTGTTTCTATTAACATCCACCTCTGAAGAGCTAAACTACTGACCCAGAGCAGCATCAGCAGCTGCAGTTTTGGAAAGGCTGTGTTTAAACTGCAGGAGAACAGGAAGGATTGGCAGTGGTCCCAGAGGTCAGCTACTAGACCAGGGGAGGTGCTGCAGAAGGTTGTCCATCCCAATAGGATTGTAAGGCTCCTAACTCTGCTCAGCTTCCACCATCTGGATCCAGGCAGGGATGTGGCAGAGCCTACAGGCACACCGTGGGTGGGCAAGCTCTGCCATGGAGCACAGTGTCTGCAGGCATTGACTGCACCCCCAAAATGCATAAGTGGATAAATACCTGAAAGTACACGAATCACTTGAAACTGAAATGTGAGCTACATGAATATGAAAAGAATACTAATAGTTACTCAGAAATGACATATTCATCAATCAGAAATGGAAAAAACTATGCAGGAGCACAGAAAAGTCATTAGGCAAAAGTGAAATATTCTGAAAATACTGCTTAATTGAAAGGTGAATGCAAATTAATACCTACATTTTAATATCTGCATATGCAAGGTGTTAGCTTGTCAGTTTAATCCCACTCCCCTTTCACTTCTCTGCAAAAATAGTCCAGCTGTCTGAATAGGTCCACATACCACTTGGATTTGTACTCAAGGAAGAAGTTTGGTATCAGTTTTAACAAGATCTCATTCTTAGTCATCAAGTCCTGACAACTTAGTAATACAGTTCTGATGGGCAAGTATCACATACCTCATTGGCATTCTTTGTTGCAGTTAAATCAATTACCACTGTTTTTGTATGTCAGTTCAAGGACCACCATAACATTTTTCATCAACTAGAAGAGTCAACCAAATCCATGTTTAAGATGTGTTACCGTGTTTGCGTATGGAGACAATGTAAGGCATCACACAGAATGATCAAATGAGACTAGGATTCCAGCTGGAAACTGCTTTGCTGGTTTCTGTCTATGCCTTGTTTTGCCCAGTAATTCGCCTATTCTCTCTACAAACTTATTGTAAGAAGGTACAGGGATTTGTTTGTTTGTTTGTTTGGGGTGGAAGGGAGTGCCAAAGCTTAACGATGTTGTATTTATATATTACTGTGTTTCTTTCCTAAATTTTCTGCTTTATATTTTTAGACTGAATTGGAGCAGTATCAGAATTTTATCAAAATGCATTATTAATACTTATTTCATACTGCTTCTAGTCAGTGATAATAGCCTGAACTTTGGCCACTTTGAGGAACAAGTGAATTAAATTTTGAGGAGGAAACCCCACCTCTGGAGACTGTATGTGACAAAATACCCAGCAACTTCCTTTGAAGCAAGCTGGTGGCTTTTTTTCCTGAATAAATTTTTACTTCTGGAACCCTAGAATGAACTTAAAATAGCGTTTGTTTATACTCAAAGTGCTAGGCAGATAGAGCATCTAGTTTCTGCTCAGTGTCATTTACACTTGCTCTTTTGCCTCATCCTCTTTCACCTTCTGGGCCCCTGGATTAGGTCCTTGTTGCAGAATGGGCTTCCTCTGGATTTGTGCAGGTGTGGTGCTGAGCAAAGGCCTTCACATTATCCAAGGCTGGTCAGCACTGCTAGGACTTAAATCAGTAAAACATCATTGCATTTAACGGTCGCGGCTGGGCTGAGGGTGGTAATAGGCTGTACAGCCACCGCTCTTTGAGCTGGTCCAGGGCAAGCTTCTCTCTTTATGCTGCCACCTCTTGTATTTCTCTCTGTCTCATACTTAACTCAAGGATATGGATCTTGAGCTCCCATGTAATCCAGATATTCCATATTTAACAATTTATTTTCTTATGTATAGACTGTATATGACATCATGTCTATGAGTACTAGAAGAAAGCAGAGAACACCAGCAAAGGGCTTCTTAACAGCTATGGGCCTGTAAGCCAAAAAAAAAAAAAAAATTCATTAAAAATTGTTTTGTTTTGTTGTCATGATTTTGCAGATCTAAATTCATTTCTACTCCTATAATTTACAGGGAGAAACACAAAGCTCTGTTTTTTCCACTGATGTAGTGGTAAGAGACCTTGGATGTAAAACACTGGCTTTTCCCCCAGCCATGCTGTTTTAACCATTTCCACTTTTAGAATATGTTAAATCAGAGCAAAATACCACACATCAATACTCAGACTTATATGAACGCATGAAATTACTTTCTATCTTCTCACTATCAAAAATATTTTACTGTTATTATATATAACTAGTTTTGGATATGTGTTTGTACATTGGAAAAGACCCCCAAAATATTTCTAGTAAGATTCCATTAAATAAGTTACCTGGAAAAGTCTGAAACCAAAAACAAAGAATCAGGCTATTGCACATAGCTGGCTGATTATTTATTTTGGATGACATCAATAAGTGTAACAACTAAAAAAATTAAACACACAGGTAGCATTCCTTAACTTACAAATTACTTACATCAAAAAAAAAAGAAAAAAAATAGAACTACTACAGCATAAAGAAAAAGCTGACTATGCAATCAAAAGCCCAAAGGACCCAATTTCTTCATAAAGTACCTGATGGACATTGTGACAGTCTGACTACCTTCTACCACCAATTTTTGGAACGTGAAAAATACTGTATGCTTCTTGCTGGTATGTGGTCCAAGATGACTCATAAATCTTCCTTTATCTCCTTCGTGGTGTTAGCAGAAAAGGATGAGTTGCTTTTTTCCATCTCATTCACATGTCTTTCTGTCTGTTACCCGTGCCCTTGAGCAAAGATTACTGATGCCCTGCCTTTGATATATGACACATCACATACAGCAGCTTTTCATCAAGTGAATTAACCCGAAAAAATGCAAACCTACCTGCCAGTTGCTTCCCAACTTTCCACTATTCCTTTGTGTACTTCTTTCCTAACACACCACACACAAGGCATGCAAGAACAAGGCTACCACAGACAAAGAAAATTATATTGTTATTGACTGGACCCTGACATAATTTACTGACCTATACTACTTAATATTTATCTTCATAACTGATTTCAATTGTAAAATATCTTGTTAGTCATATTCATAGCCTGAAAAAATTATGCATTTAGAAATCAGAGGATGAAATATTTGATCAGATCACCCCAAATTATTGTTCTGAGTCATGTATAATAACTGCAACTCATGTAACGCATTACCGATACAGCTCCGCAAACAGTTCTGCAATGGTAATCAATGCAGAATCAATCAGTATGCTGGATAGTTTTTTTTTATTACAATTTTAAAAATACTTTAATATTCCAAAAGCACTAATATCTCAAAATGTTGACTTTCCTCACACTGCTTGAAATGTTCACAAGGGATTTTTAATATATGAAATTAAAATTCCATTGCACTCTTTTGTTTTCCTTAGCTGTGTTCTTTTAAGAAAAATAGGCAATAAATGCATCTGTGAGGTGTTGTTCTCTTTTCTGTATATACCTTCAATCTAACATTTTTAAAGATGCCAATTAGATAACTACTATGCTGCTAATTAGCAAGATTCACACACTAACCTCTCAGAGTTTTTCTGCTTGGGATTTTTTTCCACAGAAGATTATTAATTGGTTCACATTTGTAATTGACTACTAACACACTTTCAGAGAAATTTAAATACAGAAGTTCCTAAATGCCTCAGTGCTTCTCAGGACAGGAAAGTAAACTCCTGATATAACTCAGTTCAACAAAGCAAAGCTCCACGAAACACGTGGTGCACCTTTCATAATGAAAAAATTAGATTTTTTTTCTTTTATCAAAATTGTATTATATCTTCTAATGAAGGCAGTGACTGAAAAACATAAACATTGATATATATTTTCCAATGAATTGGCCTAACAGTAACACGTAAAAATAGGATTAATGGTACAAAGCATGTACTATATAAAAATAGCCTGTAGAAAAAAGCATTAAGCAATTACAACTCTAGCACTGAAGGCTCCAATATTATAGGGTAATATTTCCTTAATGTTAGACTTCATTAACCCTAAGATAATCTCTCATAAATTTTGCTGATTTTTAAGGAGAAAAAATAAATTATGTTTATTAAACTACTGAATATGTTTATGAAAACAAGACATAATCTAATGCTATAAACTTCTTGTCTTTATCTGAATAATCAAAAAGCTCATAAATAAAATATCATATAACAAAGTGAGTGTTAAAATTCATTACCGTAATAGCTATGCTCATGATCTATTTCATTAACACTCCTCCTTTCTTTGAATAAATGGGTTCTTTGGTCTACCAGAGCAAGGCCATTTACAAGACAAAATACTAAGCTGCTTTTCCTCATTTTCCCTTATCTGCTCTATTCCCAACTTTCTAAATTAATTCTTCCTTTAAATCTTATTGTTCCTTCCAATGTAACTCACAGCACATTAGAGAAACTTGAAAGAAATATAAGCAAAGAAATGGGTCTACGGAGTATAAGTTAATTAGGAGTCTAAGTGACTGGTGATGAGACTTGATGGCATGTAGCTTAGGAATGAATTTAAGAAGCTTAAGTTCATTTAAAAATAAAATATAAATATATCAGAAGTTCAAAAGAAGACATACCTCAAATTAAGTCATGCTAATGTTTCAGCCCCAACACCAGTTAAAGATAATAATATGTGACAGCACAGTGATTTTATCTCAAAAGTTTCTTCTCCCTAACATGTATTAGAGAAGCTAGTAGCTGTTAGTAAGGTGGCACTTATGGACACTCACAATTAAACACTACCAACTGCAAAAGTCACCATCTACAATCAAGTATGTAATTATGTTGTTAAACTTATCACAGTATGCATTGATAACCCCTTTCAGAACATACTTTTCCATCCCCAAAACAACAGGAGCATCTTTATATCCACTGCCCTCAAACTGATTTTTTTTCCCTCCACTTTTGCCCATTTCATGTATAGGACATGATCTAGAGAAATCCTCCACAAAAAAAAAAGGGGGGGGGGGGGGGGGGGGGAGGGCGTTGAAAGGACAGAACTTTGGGAGACGCACGACAGAATAGCTATGAATGACAGAATAGCTATGAACTATTTTGCTGGAAAATGTATACCTGCTTTAGCACAGGATCATGGGGAACTAGAACTAACATTTTTCTTACAAAATGTTTTTGGTTTTCATTCAGAGAAAAACCACTGCAACTACTCCTGATGCTGCTACAAACAGCTGGGAAGGGGTCAGTCTCACATCTCGCATAGGACTACAGCATTGGCTCTCTGAGGGTCACTACTCATGAGGAGAAGTCGCAGTATCTATGAGGTGTCAGCTGAAAAGTGCCATTAACCTAGTAAGTGTTTAACTCGCATTGCTCATTGCCTTCCCAGAACTTCAAAAAGTGTGTAGAGGATAGCACAGGTTTTAAACATACATTCTGGGCCCCTGCATTCATTCATACAGCTTCTTCCCCACAATTTAAACAGATAAATTTGCCACAGGAGAACACTGTTTATTAAAGAAAATGATACAGAATTAAATGCTAAGGATAACGGTATCTTTTATAAGGCCAACTGATACAACTGCAGAAAATAAATAAAAAAAAATAGACAAACTTTTCAGGCTCCCCTAAATCACTATTTTCAACTTGATCAACTAGATATACCATGCACTGCAACTTCTAATTATTGTCATGTTAATAGTTAACCTCTAAGTCTATCAGCAATTATGGTTATAAAAATCTGAATATAGAGTAGTATGTTTCCATAGCAAATCATAACACAGAACACATGGGCCCCTCTGCAAAATTCCTTGGTCATACTGTTTTCAGTACTGCCTTCATCAGTCCCATCTGACCAGCCTCACGAGGCGTACTTTCCCCTGAAGCCCACATTGAGAACTACCCACACATAAAATCAGTATGCATGGCAAGGGTCTGCATTCTTTTATCTGGGGAGAACAGTGAAGTAGAGATTACAAATACATAAACAGTTAAAGAATCAGCAATGGTTTGTGATTATCATTATTGATAATGATTAGTGACATATTTTAAGAATGTTCATTTTACAAAAAGTCAAAAAAAAAAATACCCCTGAAAGCTTTTAGAGTTATATCTCTATTAGTGTAAAAGTCACGCTCAATTCTGGGAACTCCCAAAACCCATGAATGAAAGCAGAACACAGGGCAAGATGCAGAGCTTCAAAATCATCAATATCACTCCCTTTAGTTGTGCACAAAGATAAAGTATTAGATATAGTACATAAAGCATTAATAAATTATTAGAAGCTGTTAAAAGTATTATAGATAAGCAGTTTGCGCATTATTGATTATGTAATCTACTGGACTGTATAACCACTTGGTATAATGGACTGCTATCCATTCAATGACTAATGCTGTGAACTGCGCATGCACACTAATGCGGAACGTATCTCATTTTCTTTGGTTGCATGCATACCCACTATGGACAGTGCTATTCTGCATGCTTTGAAATGGGAAGAGGCTAATGACAGTACTGAGATATCACTGAGGACTATGGCATTCAGTCTTAACTGAGAACCATTCAGAAATTGCTCACGCTACACTTCCAGCAACAGCTGCAACGCAAGGACCAATGACTTTAATATTGCATATTTGTGTGTAACTTATATTGCCATGCAGCGTAGGTAGCCTTGCATTCAAGTTGGTCAAAACAGTTCTGGAGGGAAAGAAAATTGAAAGAGACCTGAGATGTCAGAATCAAATCAGAGCTGATGAATGATCTAATCTACAAAACTTTACTATACAGGAAGTCTATCTCAACGGACACAAGTAGAAAAAAGAAAAGAAAATATATCAAAGGGAGAGTTTGCATTAAAAATATGACTTTAAAAAGGCTGTGGATGGTCCATGATATGTAATAAGTCATCTGTCTCTCTTAATAAAGGAGAGTCATTATTTACTAGTGAACTAATAACAATAACTGTGACAAGCAAAAACAACAAAGCCCATTAAAAAAATGTATTAAAAAGCTGTTCAGAGCAGTTAGGCTGAAAGAGGACATATTCAATGTTTTAGCTGAAAAAGCATTTAGATTTACAGTCTGCTCTAACACAGCCTCTATTAAGCATTGGGAAATGAAACAAACATCAAGAACTCATCCTCATCCCCAACTTTTACAATCAAATAGGAAAAAATATTATTTTTAAAGCATGAATTGAAGTCACAGGAACGTGTTTAATACTTTGGACTGATACCCATTGATGTCATAGTGAATGTGGCCTTTCAACCAAATATACTGATGTTGCAATACTACATCATTTTTGGATGCTATAACTTAAAGCATGTCTCATGTCTTCTCATGTCTCATGTAAAGCACATTCCCAAATCCAGGTTTTCTATAGTCCATTATCTATATCTGGTGTTCTTTCAAATATTTCAGTCTTCTTGCAGGTGATGCAGTCAAGTGTTATGGAACTAAGAATGAGGATACCATTAAACTGCTTTACTATATTATTTTTCCATGTCAATAACACATGGGTTTTATCACTACTAGGACAATCCTTACAAAAATAAACTGTCAAACACACACCATATATCTAGGTAATGCTACTAAAACTACACTTGCAACGTCTTAAAGAACACAAGATTTATTTACTAATATTTTAGGATATCAGCCTCATTCAAACCTGAAAAATAAGAAAGAGATTCAATTCACATAAAAATGCAATTAAGGTATTTAAAGATTTATTTGTAAATGTTTCATGTTTTCTTGATTTTGAAAAAGAGAAACTACTACCAATCTTAGACATTACCACATCTTTTAAACACTGGGATTAGAGGGGTTTTTACTTGAAAAACAGAGTATGACAAAACAAAAGAATATTACTTAAAAATGATGTTTCGAGTTTTAAATCAAAGACTAATGGCAGAATCTACCGATGCTTGTGTTAACTTGCCATTAAAGAAAAAAAGTCAACTATAACTTGGTTTTAACTAATTTGACTTGAGTAATACCTGTTCCTATTAGTCATTTAAAGACGGTTTTCAGCAAATTTTAATATACTTTTCCAAATAAAATTCCTACTTTACAACATGTTTAGGAATATTGTAAAATACTATGATTTTCCCAGTCAGAAATGTCAGCTTTCATTCTACAGGCATAAGACTGAAACTGATCTGATAAAGCTATAAACTGATATGCAAAGCAGATATTTAATCAAATCACTCTAGCTTTGCTTTGATTATATATATCAAATCTTAAAAATCATTACATCAAACAATAAGCAAATGGATATATTATCTGGTGAAAGATTCTGGTAAACATTACAGAACTGATTAGTTGATTTTCCACAGGGAAAAATTTTTTATGGTCACTACCTATTTGAAGGGGTGATTCCAAATAAGGGCACCAAACAACAAATATGTCTTTGCTGACAATGCTAAAGGTTGTAATGCTTTGGGGAAAACAGAGGACTTTCCTTTAAGTGTTCAAAATTTACTCAAGTAATACCGTAACTACATCTATTTCACAAAAACAGGAAACTCACTTTAACTATAATTTTAATCTTAATAGTGATTTTAGCCTCTTAATCAAATTATTTTTTTCTGAAGTCATTTTACTGCTAATAAATGAAAGACATGAAAAATAAATTGCATAATAAAGCATGAAGGGTATACAGTTATGAGATATCATGCCCCTGAGAAAAGCAAGCACTGTTTTATGTTCAATGGGAATCTTAAGAAAATCATGAAAAAAAAAAGATAATATTCTTCAAACAATTAACCACTTTTTTTTTTTTAAATAAGAGGCAATTTTTAAAATACTATTGCTTCTCAAGCAATGAGGCAAAGCTATAAACTTATCAGTAGTACAAGCAAGTACAACCATCTTTTCCTTAGTGATTTCTAAAATACTTAAAATAATTATTGGAAATATATCTTCCCTATCATCTAGGCCCTTCAACAATTGACAATTATGTAAGTAGAAAACCACTTCACTTTGTCAGCTATTAATGCCCCCAGTGATTTTACTGTCGACATAGTTTAACGACTTACTAAACAGTATCAAAATTATTTTTTACCTTTTCATTTTTTATTTTTATTTCTTCCAAATTTCACAGGAAAAAATGTATCCCAACCATTTTCTCAGCTGTGATAAGCTGGAAATGAAGCAATTTCCTTATAAAACTAAATCCCACCTCCTGGCACAAATGATATTTCTTTTAGTCACTTACGTTCAACAAAGTGCAGCTAGTTTGAGCTGATAGCAGAAAGCTTGTCTGGCATGTGCATCAGATCTTACTCCAAAGCTGAAACCAGTAACAACAGGTTGGAGATGTTCACCCCTCACAACAGTCCCTCACAAGTACAAGAACCTCCTAGGACTTCCTTTGAAGCAACATTAGGGCACACATACCCCATACAATGGGATGAGCCAGGCAAGGACAAGACACCACAAGGCTCAAGTAACACAGAGCACTGATCTCTCTCATCTCAAAATGCTAGGGAAATAAATAAATAAATAAATGTTTGGAAACAACTAAAGAAACCTCATTATTTTCTAGCCTATGCACCTCGATAAACTCAGCCTGGTGTTTTAAAACAGCTGTGTTTTATCAAAGGGAATCCCAAGGATTTCCTTAGCATGGGTTAAATCTCACTTCTGGCTCTGTCCTTTTGTGAACTGGTTTAAGAGGAGCTTTATTATTTCTGTATAGCTTGAGTTTATATGTAAAATGGAAGACAGCATGAGAGCAAGTGTGTGAGAAAGCAAATGCACAGGAGAGAAATGCAGACTTTTTAAGCACTATGCAAATAGCCCCAGCTCCCCATGTATCAGCCAAACACATTTTTTGCCTATCCAGATAAGCTTCAGTTTATCAAGGCAGACCAGTTATTCCCCAAATTCCACACTACTGCAACTTTGGGATATTCAGTGAAAATGCTAGGAGATCAGTTTAAAGTGAATAAAGTACTTCTTTAGAAATTGACTAGTGAGCTTGAGGAGTTTTGTGGCACAGGAGGCTGTAAAAGCAGATGGTATCAGCAGATACAAACAGGAATGCTACAAATTCATGGACAGTGGATCAATACATGGATGTGCAGAGGGATGGATGCCCTAACATCCTTAATACAAGGAAGCTGGGAAGCTGGACAAGAACAAGTGGCCAAATTTGCATGTTCTTCCTGAACAGCAACTTATTGCAACTGTCAGAGACTGGATGATAACCTAGATGGACTTGTCCTCAGTCATACCATGATGCTTGTTAGGAACTAATATTTTACGCATGCAAAGACGTGAAACATTTTCTTTCCAGCTCAGTATGGATGTATGCTCAAGCATAAATGCAAACATTACATCTGAAAACTTACTCAAATTATTTGTGCTCAGACAAGGTATCCCACCTTCAGAGCTGCTACTTAAGTCAGTGTACCACTTGAAACAGAAGTAAAATATAACTATGGCAATAAACTAATGCCAAACTAGAATTAGGAGTAAGGACAATTTTGTCCTGTTTATAACAGAAGTGGTAACAAATAGACACCAGACAAACCCATCTATTTTTTAGCACAACTATTGGTGTGAGACATTCCCTTAAAAAAAATGCAGAAAATGAAAACTTTACCCAGCCCCTTTGACAAACAATGTCCATACTATCCCATTTAGCTGAAGGAATACAAACCAATGTAAAACCTTTCACTATTACTTTAAGGCAATTTTGTTCCCCGAGCAAACTCTTGGCTTCTTTGCAGTGCTTAACACTGTGCAGTACGGCAATGCGTAGAGAAAACATAAAGCTTTATCCAAAACAGATAAAGCAACTAGCAATCATTTTGGCTCAAGAAGAAGCCTAACCAACTCCCAATTTACCAGACCAACAGGTAGATATTGAAAGAGAGAGAGAAAAAAAAAAAAGGTATGTGAAATAAAAAGATTAAATGGTTCTTAGGATCCTGATCAACAACACCAGAACCCATTCTTCTGTGCTCGCTTGAAGACATGATACTGCAGCAGAGTATTTTGAACAGAATAAAAAAGCTAAGATATTCAGGTGCCAGGATACTTTCTTGTCATTCTAACCAGTCCAAATAAAAGTGTTTGCCACACTTATTCATACTTGTTTAAACGTTTGAAATGGTTATAGCAATCTCCACTTTTTAGCGCAAGCACTCCTTTACACTGTTACAGTTCTCATATTTTATCCTAAGTGTATCTGTGTTTCTATGATAAATAAGCTGTTTTTTGTACCTAGCTATTTCTCTGCACGGATATATATATGCATGGTTCGTACGTGTGCAGATGAGACTATTTAAAGAGCGCAGAAGCTTTCCTGATGGTCTGAATAGATTGAACAACAGCAAAAACATTACTGCAAGTAAGATTCTTCATTTTTATACACTACTGTGTATTTTTTATGATTCGTGTCTAAGATCCTGTTAAATATTTAAACAACAATACAATACCAGTAAGTAAACTCTTTAAATCAGGCATTTTCTATACTGTATAGTGGGAACAGATGTGTTCTTATTAAGGCTATATTGTAACTCAACAATAATTTGTCATATTTGACATATTGTTAAATTACGTGCACCTGCCAGAACTGTAGTAGCAATTACAAACAATACATATAGCACTTTTACTTTAAATATCTAAACAACTTATGTAGATGTGAATACGATGTACGGAAAAATTGTAATTTCCTAAATGTCATCACCAAACAACACCTAATGTCTCACAATTTCTTTTTATGTATATTTTATTATAGCGCCCAACTGTTTCAACACTCTAGTGGCTGGACTTTAATGTGGTTCAAGCAGCCCCAAGTAACATCACCAAATGTTTAACATCTGTGAAAGTTGGCCCAACAAATGCTCATATTTTCAGGAGGTCATGCTGGCCTGCTTTCATTAACAATTACTTTAAACTTCAGTTTTCTTTACAGCTCTTTAATTCAGGAAGGACACATAAAGTTCACCTTAGTTAAACTGTTAAGTTTATTCCAAACTAATATAATATTAATCTTTAGAATATTTATAAACTTTAAAAGTTTCTTTAGAATTAGTCTTTAGAATGTTTGTAAACTTTAAAAAGTTTTTTTTTTTAAAGTTTCTTTTCCTTTCCCCAGTAATCTTATTTAATTCACTCACTTCTTTAATATAGGGAAACAACACTTCTAATTAGGTCACGGGAATCCAACATATTTCCAGAACAGCATCAGAATCTCCCATTTATGGTGTTGTGTTTTTTTTTTAAACTTTAATTTCCTGCCTTTTTTTTTTTTCTCTTTTTCCAACTGCATTATTCACACAAGATTTATGATTTCTTTACAAAGCTCTTAATGACCTGGATACTACTTACTGATGATAATTCTATAATCATGAACCACTATATTTTGAAAAAAAATATTCAGTTTTGAATTTTTCTACCACATTCATAACCATACAATATTCTCAATGGCAAGGCTTAAATTTTGCTCTAAAAAATGCTCCCAAAATGAAGAGCTCCACCATGCATTTGGACACCTCAATGGAAATGAGTAAGCCAGATCGCCATGGGATTCAGGCTTGCAGGAACTCCAGAAGTGGATTTCAGTGCTGGTTCAGCACTGTATGGCAGACATAGACAAGACAGAACGCTTAACCCACTGGAAAAAGGAAAGAAAAGGATCTTTTAATAGCAGTACAGATAGATGAAGCAAGTTAAGCAATCTATTTGGAAGATCAAAAATTAATAATAATAATTTGAAGCAGATGAAGATCATTCGAGAGAAGACACCAGTGAGAATCTCAACATTAAGCAAAACAGTATCTACATTACACCCCTATGAAAAGCCCGATTTCTATCCCCTTCCCTCAACACATCCACTCCACATGACCAATAGCTTCACATTTTTCACTATAGCGTCTCCATTTTGGAAGACGTAGTAAAATGCAGAAGATATGATCTTTATGAATATTTACACGCTTTAGCAACGTTACCATCTCTTACTCCTTTTGACCATCAGGAATTCACTATATTTTAAGTCTAGATGTTCCACTATGTGCCATTTTACTAGTATGAAGCTCTACACTCCTATTTCATAGCACTGTAAACAGAAGTAATGTCTCTTTACCATACCTAGAAGTTGCAGAGATGCTGCTCTGTAGCTTTGCAGTGCTGCAGCGCTACTCTCCAACCAACAGCTTTGCCCCACTGCACTTGGAAGGGGATTCAGAGCAGGCTGCTCTCAAACCACCTGGTGATGCTGGGGAAAGCCAGCCTTAATCTCTAACAGGTAAGAACAACAACACAGAGGCTATTTTGATCCTCAGTTTTGCTACAGGACCTTGGACCTTGCACATCCAGACAGGGACCAACATTTAACATGCAGCTTGCAAGTGTCTGCTTTAATGTTTCTCCCCTTTATTATTTATAAAGAGCACTGGCGCAAATACATTGGAAAGGAAGGTGAATAGAAAGCTCATTCTAAAGAGCATGAATGTACTTCGTTTTATTTTAGAAATGTTTGCATTATGTATGTGCTTACATAAAGGACTTTATAGACTCTCTTAAGTGATTTACCGTTAAGGTATATATTGATTATAATCTCCAGTTATTTAAAAGGAGACCTGTTTACCCCACAGCACTTAATGCATTGCGACATGTTTCAACTTAACAGTGACACTGGTAAAACAAAAGTTACTGATCTACCCAGCAAGTTATAAAACTTGTAACGTGCTGTAAACAGCTCTGTCATTTTATTTAGCATATTGCTTTGCACGAGCTGCTTTATTTACCTAGTGGTAAATCTTTATGTATCAAAAATGCTACAGAAGGCACAACAAATAAATTACAAACAGACACTAACATCTGACTAGTTAATCAAACAAATAGGACATGTAACAAAGAGAAAAGCTATAAATATTGACAACAAGCTGCTTCAGTCACAAAAACATTCAATACTTCAGTTCTCAAGTGTGAGTTTTATATCAGTCCCCTGGAAACAGTTTGTATCCTCCAATAAATTTTTACAGTTGATTCACCTGCCTGATACCCTTCAGCCATTTCCTTCAGAAGCTGTCAAACCCGCCAACAATAATATATGGCCCGACCAACAAGAACAGCTGTAGCCATTCTCTCTGCTGGTTCCCGCACCCTGTTCTGCATAAAATAATACATCAAGATTAATTGATTTCCCGTCAGTCTCACAGAACAGAAAATTAATTTTCATGTAGCTATTTTCCCCAGCATATGAATTTCAAACATAGCAAGTAATTTAAGTTTTTAATTATTCATAAACAGGAGAAAAAAAAATCACAACACATGATAAAGTGAGCCCCTGAAAGCCCCAAGGCCATGGCCTGGACCTTGATTTGTGCTGAGACAACAATAGCATTCACTAATGCCTATATAAATAATATATGTATTAACATACATCTTAGTACAACACCAATTTCTCTCACTCTGACCCAAGACTACCAGGTCATACAGCAGCAGTTTGTCACATTCCTTGCAGTGGGTTACATGTGACATGCTACAAGAAAAACATATAACATGTCAACCACACCGGATTGACCCCAATTGCCTCTAGAGCATGAACACACCTATAATGTAATGGGAAGCTAATGGTCAGTGTTTGAGCAGAAGAGTGAAGTTACTAATCAGCAGGGTGTCATGTCTCAGCAAACCTTCTCTTTGCAGGTGACGTGGACTAGGGTAAGGAAAATTGCTAATAGAAAATTAAATAGAATAATCTGTCTTGCTCAAGTTAAATCTTTTCCAGATGGTTGCTGAAGCCTTAAACAGAAACACAAGCCACTCAAAAGACAGCAAGATGTCATAAAGATGGCACATTTAAGAAAATCTCATTTACTATGGTTCAAATTTCCGTAAGCAGACATTCCCACAGGTTGCAGAATGTAATTTATGACCTTGAACTGGGACCAAAATTGTATAGGTAAATAACCATAATTCAAAGCATTCATTATAATCATTTTTAATGAAGTACAAACCACTCATTATTTATTTAGTGCAACATATGATCAATAACATTAGGACTGGATTTTTTATTTAAAAGAAAGAACCACAACTAACTTGCTCTAAACAATGCTATTACATGGCTTGGGGATGAGGGCAAACTACACTCTGAAAGCGTACCCATAAATTCGAAAGGACAGTGCAGATGCTGAAGACATCTCACTGAAAAAATTAAAGCACACGTTTGTTTTCCAGTGTTCTTTCCATTCTTAAAAAGATTTGTCAAGCTATATGTTATTAGTTAAAACTCTATAACTGTTTGACAAGGTGTGCCATAAAGTTGCTCCATAGGAAAGTTTCTTACGATTCTCAGTGGCACTTGATAAATTTACAGAAACAGAAGTCTAGGGAAGACCACTATCATGATGAAAGCAGGAAGCCCTGTAATTATTTTGGTTAAGTTACAATGACATATAAACCAAGAAACAGAAGGAAGTATAAAAACTGCCACAAACATGGTAAAAATGCTCAATGTAATGCAGCCTCTGTACTGGCTAGTAAACTGCTTGCAGGATGACCGGGCTAGTAGTGCTATACATACAACTCTACCAGTATTTTGATGAGAAAACCATTGCCATTGCTGTTTGAAAGGCTCTTGACTTCCCCAGTCTGAGAAGGCAGGAAAACAAAACAAAACATAAAAGGTGTTTACACCAAAGCTCAGCATAACTACATTAAGACTTTAAAAGCAAGTTTTGAACAAGGATCCCAGATTCTGTTTTTCGTTAATATAAAAGAGGCTTTCAAAACAGGAACCCAGTCTCAGTATCTTCTCAACATATGCACCATATAACTTTTGGTTGGTTGGAAAAAAAGACTTTTATATATACATGAAAGCAGTGATATAGGTGATATATTTATATATATATGAAGCAGTGATAGAGGTTAAAGGCTCTTAGTTCTTGTATATGCAACCTTGTGAATATATGGGTATCTAGTAACAACAAAATTATCAGAAAGCAACACCAAACAGGTATTGCATGCATTTGCTCTGCAAACGGAGTTTGTTGACATCTTAACATAGTATTGATTCCAACAAAACACTCACTGAAAATAAAATAAAAATTACATTTACCTCCAAAATGTAAAGAAAGTTTATACTGCAAAGTACTAAATTACTCAGAACTACAGCTCATCTCTATTTTGATGTTCAAAACAGAGCTTTAAAGTCTAATTCAGCAAAAACAGTTCACTCGGTGTGTAAGATTTCTGGGGGGTGTGGGAAGAGGTAACTGATGGATTTAGGTTTTGTTCTTTTCCTATTAAAAAATAGTTAAAATAGTGCATCGTACTTAGTAATATCAGCCATTCAATAACTATGTCTTCACAGTTTTTCATGTAAAAATTACCTGCAGTTGTCCTTCTAATATTTACTTTGGGTTTCCACCCTTTCATTAAGAAAATACCCATATTGAGAACAAAATCAAGTCATTACGTTCACCATAAAAATATAGAACAAACAAAAAACACCACCAACAAAAAAGTCTACAAAGTTGATACCACTGCTATAGATACTGTTCCTGGCATAGCTTAGAGGTCTTTGTTTCTGTAAATTCAATTGAGTGTTTCTATTTCTAAGTCTAGCAAGAGGTTCTAATTATTGTTAGAAGCCTAATTAGCATTTAGTATTACATTACAACAACTGCAGCAAAATTGTACCCGTTCTCCAATAAACAGTATTCACAGTGTGCAATCAAGCTGCTGTACGATGCAATGAGAATTAATAGCACTGCACGACAATGGTAAATCCTACAACTCCCGCTGTGTGTGTTTAATAATTTTTCACTCCTTCCAGATTGTTCCCATCAAGCACAATTCCCAAGATCCTAATCAGCTTTCCTCCCCATCAATACTACACAGAGATCTGAGCACTGAAAATTATCTGCAATTTCAAAAAGTGCTTTGTTGCATTATTAGGCCACTGACCTAAGAGGTAATGGGTAAATAGTTTCTGAAAAATGTCCAAAGCACAACATAAATTAAAGCTTATAGTCTTGCCTGCTGTTCATACCAGCGCTATAACTGCGAACTCTAACAGTTTTTGTACAAAATCCTTAACTACAGTATTAATTTTTTTTACACAAAAATTAGTACAAAGATGACAACATTTGTATTTAAATGATTTCTTTTACTGTATTTTACACAAATAATACCAAGTTGGGGAGCCATAAGCACCTTTCCAATGTATTGCACATATACATGCACTCAGCAATCAGTGATCAACCACCACAATTTTGCCTGTGCTCATGCATGCAGAATAGGCCACTCATTCTCTAAAGAGGAGCGCACACAGGCTTACACACCAAATCGCAGTCAGCATTTTAGTTTTCCTTCTTAGGCAAAGAAAATTTTAAATCCTAGCCACAATATTCTCTTGTGATGGGCAGGTAAAATCAAACTTCACCGTGTTTCCGTAGAGCTTATATATTTCATACTCAACATTTCTCTGACAATTAAGATTCATTTAATAATGAAACAATGGTGTTGCAGGGGCAACTTATTTCTGTAGGGAAAATGCCTGATGCCTCGCTTTTACATTAGCAAGGTGCATCTTCCACATGCTCAGATAAATGGACTCACTTCAAATATAAAACCATACCTGTGTCAGGGATGGGGCACAAAGGAGTCTGAAAAGTGACTAGTAGGTCCATATGCTGGTTACCACACACCAACAGCCATTTGAATATTATGAAAGGAGTTGTAAGTTTGGCAAAGCACTCCCTCTGGCTTTGTCATAGTAATTTGTTTCAGTTAATGGAGCTTCAGCCTTTCCCCGTAATCACTATCCCTTATTATGGAAATCTTATCTGTATAATAAACTCATCTTCTCACAGGGGACGACTTCTTTCCTTTCACAGTTTGTCAGTGCCAGTACCATTTAAGTTTTACCCGGTAGTCAGAAAGTAATTTTATTTTACCTGGTTATCAGCAGAGATATAAAACACTGTGGTATTAATTACCAATTACCACTACTTCTAACAAAATATGGCATTATTACTCATCTTCAAACAAAAAGATTTGTTCATTAACCTCCATAACAAAAAATAAGGATATGCACATAATTCTTCTGTGGTAATTTGCATCCATTTCTGATGCAAATTCTGATGCATTTTTGATCTGTTTCTGATTATACATTTGAGGATCACACCTGAAAAACCACTGCATTGTTACAGATGTGGACACAGTGCTAAGCATGTAGCAAGGAGGGGAGGGGAGGAGAGAGCCAGACAGACGGACAGAAACTGAGCATGAGGAAAAGGTGAGAACAAGTTACAGGATAGCTCCACTGTGGTCCAAGATGCTGGTAGCCTTTAAAGAAAAAAGCAGCATTTTTCACACAAAGACCATGTTATCTGAGTTGAATGAGAGAGACCTCAAACAGCAACAAGGAATTCCACAGTTTTTGATATATGATATATATAATATGTAATGTTATGAAGGGCTAGCACCAAGCCCCTTTTCCCTCAGTAGGCAAAGTTAATAAATGCAGAACCAGGATATTGTGAAGTCAACTCCCCAACAGATCTGCTTCAGAAATCTAGACTTTTCAGTCCAGACTGTGGAGAACAGTTTTCCTGAATACCTCTGAAGCATTCCACTCTTCTAATATTAATTAAACGTATCCATAGAACAGAACATCTTGTTTCCACACTGTAAGTTTAAGGTATAAAAGCAGCTCAAGTGTTGAAGAGGTGGGGAAAAAAAGAGGTTTCAAATATGAATTCCTTCACTTAATGCATACCACTTGGCACATCATTTTGGCTATCACAGAATATGTCACACTGTTAGCACAAATACTGCAATTAAAATGGCATGATGGCTTTACCCAATATAACACAACTGCTGCCTTTACTACATGTGTAGTGCTCATTTGCTCTCTAAGACTCTCACTGTTTTTCTCTATTCAGGAAGAACATAAACAAATTTACACCTCACAAAGCTGAAAATCACATAACTAATTTTATTGTTAGCTGTGGATACGAAAGCTGCACCAACCAGATGACAATATCGGCACAATTTTTACTCTGCACTGACACTCGTCTCCATGGAAGCTGTAATACACTGTTGCATTGGTGACTTTGAACTTCTTCTTGGCCGTCACAATGTTTGACTGTTGATGAGCTCTCCAGGCAGCTTTGTCCATTACTTCTTGTGGCTTCCTTTCCCCAGAAAATCCTGCCTGTCATTCAGTGTTAACTCTTTTCTGTATATTCTCTTCTTTCTTTTTTGGCCTTTAAGTTGGTGCATCATCCCTAGTTTTGAAGTTTTGATATATAAGCAGAGATGTCTGATTCATTTCATTTAAAAATATGAACCCAATAGGCTTAATCCAGAATCTCTGGCTCAGAACTGGGTTACCGTATGTTGTATTTGATTTGTATTTCTATCAGTATCAACCCAAGCATCCTTACACACCAGCTATGAACATGATTTATAGCAAGTCATTCAAGGCAAAGCCTATAGCTTCCCTTCACAATTTGACGTTATCAGATTACTTCAGAAGCTGGCAGCAGCTACCATAAGTAACAAGCTGTCACTGTAAATAAATCACTCCCTCAGAAATAACAGTTAAAAATATAGATTAGCATGAACAGAGGTCAGTATTTTAGGTTTGGTTTTTGTTTCTTCTCTCAGCCAAGTCACAAATCAACCTTGTATCTGACCAAAAGGAAAACCAAGAATAAGCAAAAGACCTTTTCATTATTATCCAAGACAGAAACTAAGAAAAAAAAATCAGAAACAACAACAAAAGTTAGGCAGCATGTCTTTGGGTAACCCATCTAACCAGCTTAATCACATGAGGATACAGTATTTGTAAACAGCCATAATAAAAAAGCAGTAGCCAACAACTTGAGCAAGCCAAGCAGGTCATTAATGCTTACCTTACCAGGCTCCCAGTGTTCTAAATAAAATCACCACATGACACAATGTGTATTTTAGGAATGGCTGGCTCCACACTTCCAATTTCTATACAAATAACCCTACTTTGATAACATCCCTATTCCCAGGCCTACCACGTCCTGCTAACGTAAATCCATAAAGAGGTACATGGAAAGGCCATCAGCATCAGCACCAGTGCTTCTGCTGCAATGAGGTTACCTCGCAATGTTGGAATCCCATCAGACTAAAAACTAATACATGCTCAGAAAAAAAAAAAAAAAAATCTTAATTTACCTGCTTTGTTTTTCTTTCTTAAAAAGCAATGTTTAAAATGTAAAGAAAATCACATTACTGCCTTAATGTTATAAGGTCTAAATTTACCATTTTTTTAATCTAAAAATAAATTGAGTTTTAACAAATCTAAAATTTTAACAACTCATTTGCTACTCAATCCCCTTTAGTCAAACAAATCAACAGGACAAAGCCACCAGTTTAGGATCTGGAACTAGAACTTGTTAGAAAGCCAAACCAGCTTTCAGTAGATTCTCATGCAATGACAGAAATACTTTCTTCTATTTGACATGACCTAAGAAGTTATATTGAGTAGGTTCTGATCAATGAGCTGCTCAAACTTTATGATGAATCAATGGTAACCAGAAATGCAGTCTAATTTTTCTCTTCCATTTCATCAACAAATGAAATCTGAATTCATTTTTTCCCTACAAAATGCATATCCAGCATTTTTAAGGTAATAAACCTGAATAATATATGCATACTCCTGGTTAGCAAAAAAAAAAAAAATTGCAACTGAACTATATAGGCAAGACTTCACTCTAACTAGGATGTTTTTATCACTGCTTATGAGGATCTAGTTCTTTTCTTGGAAAAAAATAAAACCTCGTATGCAGAATAATATTAATTTCAGAACTGCATTTGCTGATTAAATTATTCTAAAACATTTGGGGTCTTACCAGGAGTTCCACTTTGTGGTCTTACCACAATTTTATTCCATAAAGGTCAGTGGTCATCTCCCACTGTCAGCAATCCTAGGACTGCCAAGATGTCCTCTACCTTTTGTGTCAATCATTTTACATTTGATCGGCCCACTTATTTCGCTTTTTGCAGTTTGACACTTGAAAAGTTGTATGCTGACATTTCATTACCACAAAGGACTGTAGGCATGGATCTCTAGAGAGAAAATAAGAATCTGAAATTCTAGAAAACTAATTTGTTCATTAAAATACAAGAAGATGTTTTTGATAATGTGACACTATCAGCTAGAAGATGTTAGCATTTCGGAAAAAGAAAATCTCATTAACTATATTGCCTTACACTACCCATCTGAGTATCTTTTTTCCAAGTCAATACAGTACAAATATGAAAGAAACTAACTCCGAAAGGTATATCTTCAACAGTTTACCACTCTTTGATATGTAAATAGGTCACTGCAATCCTCTTTTTATATTTTTCCCTCTACTGTTATGCTGAAAAACACCTTTTGCTATAAAAGAATATACTACGTTTATTAGCACACATATGCACAAATGAATGCACAAAGTACTGCATGTGAACATAGCTGAAGAGAGCAAAAGATGAAATTAGCATATCATGGCTTCACATGTAATTGAAATTCAATACCTTTGAAAATGTGCAAATTCACCTTTTTAGATGTGTGCTCTGTTTATATATGAGTAACACAAACATACATATAAGTCTCTGAAAAGTGCAAAACAGTCGAGGAAAAAAGCTGTAACCAGTGGCCAACATTAAGCGAAGGTTCCTAGATTTTAGCATTTGTGAGAGATGAAACCCACAGAGATTCCCTATACAGGACTAAATGAGGACTGACGCTTTTGGATGTTCTATACTTCAGCTGGGGGCTCTATTCTTAAATAAACAAAGCATGGTTGTTGTTTTTTTCAACTATCAGAAGAACATCAGAGATAGCTATGTGAATACTAGCAAATATGCCTGCACTACAACCTAAAACAAATTAAGCAAATTGATTCATTATGCATTCTAGTGTGTGACTTTTACTGTGAACTTTAAAAGGTGAAAGTTGTCAATTAGCACACAAGGGAGTACGCATACCTCTGTGGAGACAAGTAATGGGGAGAAAAACAGGAGTAAAGCAGGAAAATGATTAGTCTTCAAATACTTTGCTGCAAAATTTTTAAAAAAATCTAAGTTATTCTACGTTTCATGATCATGGAAGAAAAAATGTCAGTGCAGTTAAGAACTGATATCACACAAGGGTCTAGTGAATAACTCTGCAAAGCATGTAACAACCAGAACGTGAATGCTCAGGTCTCCTAAGAAACAGTCCGTAAATTTGCTTATTGAATCAACAACTTCACCTGCAAACACTATATGTTTAGCAAGGTATGATTAAATTATTTGATTTTCCACTTGTACTGTAATGTACTTCTGAAATCTCATAGCCCTCCCTCCCCTTTTTGAAACCCGTTATCCCCACCACATGCCACCTCCCCTCTCAGCGTGGGCCTTAGCCATGAGAAATGACTTGGCTGCTTTGTGCCCATAAGAAACTGTAGGGCCTGGTGTTAGAGCCATTCAGGCATAACAAGTTATTTCCCAGCATGCTCACTGATTAGCTAGCTTCCATAACCATAAAGTCAACAATAATCTACCTACATGCCCTTTCTGCAGGTGGTTGACCTATAAATGTTAAGTAAGTCAGTGGCAGTTCAGCCTAAATTACTTGGAAAGCGTTATGCGTAAACATTAATGCTGCAGCATGTCCTTAACTATACAACTGGGACTCTATAGTCTGCAAAATAATGTTACTTGATATGATTTTTTTTTCCTGTAAAAACCTTTTCCCATTATAAAACTATCCAATGTCCCTCTTACCTGATGTTCTTAGTCTTTCCTTCAACTATTTCCCCATAAAAATTAAAAGCAATTTGCTTTAGTTTGGGGCCAATTACTCCTCTCTTAGCAGAGTTCCTGTTCTAGAGGCTTACTGTCCTAACACACTGATACCACTGACTCTCAAATCAAAAACTCCACATACCGTAACTGAAACTGCATAGTTAGCGCCACATGGCTGGTAGGTATTTTTCTCTGGGTAAACAATTCTACTTCATTGATACTGCCCACAGTCATGTACACCTCAAAGCAAGGAAAAATAACTGGTATCAGCGAAGGGAGGCATACTCACATTTTCTTCTTAAGGAGAAAAAAAAATTACTTAAATGCTTCCAATAGCATTTTTGCCTAGTTTACTGAGTTTTGCCCACCACAGCATTTAATCAAAATTGTTTTTATCATTCTTCCAACTGTTAGATTGTGGTCACGATGTAATATCAAAGACTCAAGTTAACTATAACACATTTAATTAAAAAAAAAATAAAAAAAAAAAATCAAAAGTGACCAGATATTTATATGGCTGGTCTTCCTACCAAGTACCACTTTTCTGTGATTTTTTTTCCTAATAGAAAGTATTTGGGAATTTGTAAATCTTTGTAAACCTAACTTCTTCCAATGCCTGAACTGAAGATTTAGAGCTTAGTACTAAACAAACAAAGAAAAAACCAACAAACAACAACAACAACAAAAAGAACAACAAAAAAAATCACCACGGAATCCACCACTATCAAATAAAATGTTATTACATGTACCATAGTACCATAAAAGCAGACTAGGAGTAACAGTGGCTGCTATGTTGAAGTGGCAGTATTGAAGAGCAAAGTGCCTGTGATTTCATGCAATGTCCTGTGACTAGAATGATAACAATCCACATTCCCTGTGTAGTCACTCAAACCCATCCCTTTGGGTACTGCAGCACAGAATGCTCTCTGCTGTTAACTACAAGCAGGAGAAAGAGAGTGTGTCACCTTCTCAGAAACTCCAAGACACACAATTGTCTGACACTGTTCTGAAATCAAAATCAAAGACTCAACAATTCTTTCCGTAACTTTCCAGGATTAATTCCTTGACAGAAAATGTTGAAGAGATAAGCATCCAGCAGATTTAGTAACCAATAAGGCATGCAATTTTGTCAGCACTGACTTCAACAGCTAAGCTCTTCTACGAGCTTAATTACGAGCAGTTCTAAAACTCAGTCTGCAATTACAAAAATCATCAAATTAGTTTCCAGAATTATCTGCAGGTGATAGAGGCAGATGCATCACTGTATTTTACTTTAAGGATGACAAAGTGGGAAAAAAAAAATCAGTGTACGGACTTCAATACATATTTCTCCAGAGCAGCTCGTGCAGACAGTATTTTACAACAAGGTTAACATCAGTGATGCAAAGTGCCAATAAAACCCTTCTGTCTCTTCTCGGCTTAAACATCAGTAAGGTACTCTTCTGCTCTAACAATTTTGTTTTGCTTTGCCAGAAAAATAAAAATCTTAGTTACTTTCACCCGTAAAATTAGTAAAATATTTGGAATGCCTCAAAGACATCATCACAGGAGCCAGTCTTAAGAAGGCAAATAGGAGATACCAAGACAGCAACTCAGCACAGGGTGTTTAAGCAAATGCAGTTTCATATCAACTTCTTCACATAATTTTTAAGACAGCTCTGCTAAGCCAATTATCTAAATTATATTTAATGAAACAGACAAAAATGGCTGCATCATATCAGTTGCTCTCAGTTACAGAGCAACCACTGCGCTCACCAGGAAAGTGGCTAAAGAAGGGTCAGCCTTCCACCTCCGATCACAGTCTCACCAGGAGCATCAGCATCACCTGAGCAGCCCATGAGTGGGGGATCCTTCTGCTGTGAGATATGGGCAACAAACTCAAAGAATTCTAAAGTACCATCTAATATGAATTTTGGTGCATAGGCCTTTTCCACATTTCTACCTCGAGAGGGATAATCCGCTGGTGTAAAATTAATTTACAGATGAGGACCACAAAACACTGGATCTCAAACAGATCTTCATCCTGACTTAACTATGTGTTGCACTGCCAAATGAGTATTGATTCCTTGATTGAGACTCTTCTGAGCTACAGCCACACTCAAATTGAAATCAGCTCCAGTGAGAAGTTAGGAAATATTGTGACTCAAAAGGAAACAAAAATTTCGTTCTCAGACAAACAGAGGCTGCCCTTTTACAGCTGCTCAGCGGTTCAGGATGGAAAAGATGGATAATGTGCACATAAGGCAGTCAAGACCATGCCATTTTCTAACAGCCATGACTCCCACTTGATCAAGAGAGAAAAATCACAGACACTCGGTCTCTTTAAACTATAACACAGCAATATTTTCCAAGTAGTCCACTACTGCTTACTCTTTATGGCAAAAATATGCCTTGCTTTTTAACCTTCACTTGGATTCCCTGTTACTCTTTCAACAGAAGCTAGGGCATTGCTGTTCAAGTGTAAAAAGTATAAATATTTCTGAAAAAGAACCCTTCAAAAATTAATCTATTTTATAATGTCCCTTGTAGGTTTAAAAATCAACAGCAAATAGCAAAGCATACACTGTTATTACCCAGTACACATTTATTGTATGCCGGAGCTCAAAAACAGTTAAGAAAATGGAAAAGTTACTTTTTTTCCTCTACACAAATTTGTTAATGGGTAACATAATGGTAAGCCATGTTTGCTGGCATTCTGTGAAACATCTACAAATTGCCTCTGCAAAGCATTATAGGTTGTCAGACTAATGTAGTTGAAGATAATTTGGCCTTTCAGTGAATTGAACCTCACAGCACGATTATACTCCAGCACCAAGTAGTGTCACAATTATTCTTTCATGCTGAATTACCATATAATGTCATAAGCCTACCTGTCATAAGTCCTGCAGCTGAGCTTGAATTTTTTCTAAATCTATGGTTCATGGCAAAAAAATGAATTTTTTGCTTCTAATGGAAATCTGATTGTTTTTATCAACAATAAATTTCATAGCAAATCAAAGGATATGCTTGGACAAACAATCCGATACTCAAGGTTAAAAAACACACAAATAATAAATTGCTGGTGTGTCATGTTCAATTTTTACTACTGCATTACACTGCAATAACCATAACAGGATCTAAATTGTTGTCAGAACATTAAACAAACCCCCATACTTCACAAAGGCATCCTGCCTGAGTAATTCACACAACGGAAACAACTATCACATTTTCCACTGTCCCACCACTGTACCATACATCAGTGCAGTTTATGCATTTGGACAATTTTTTGAATAAATTACTTCCATCCTGGCTGCTGTTGCCACTTCTGTTAAGAGTCATATCAGTTTTAATTGTCTTTTTGTCTATATCGAGCCACTGTTTTTCTGGCTCCTTCCTGCCCTTACATCCTGAGCACCAAAATAAACTATGATCATATCAAATTGCTTAACGCTAGGCAAGTCAGTGCTCTAAAAATAAATAAATAAACCATGAGCTCACTTGTAATTTCCACTGCTATTAGCCTTCTTCCCCGTATTCTCTTATACAAAGTTGTGTATGTGGTGAGGGGGGGAGGTTGTTTAGTGTTTTTAGGGTAAGAAACTGGCTCTGTCTTCATCTGAACAACACATTATGTAAATTCAACATGTAGGGTGGGTTGGATCAATATCACCATTTAAAATTCTAACTTCAAAACCTTTACTTAAGAGAAAATATCATTCCTGGCAAGTGAGCACCAAAATAAAAAATTACCCAAAAAGGTACAAACACAGCAATCACAAGAACTTAATGAAATTGACAAGTTAGGGTTTTTACAATAGCTGAAATAACAGATTTCTTTATTCATTCTTATACTAACATGAAAATGAGTCATTACCTGTATACAGACATACACGGGACGTACTTTTTCTGTGAAATAAGATGCTGAATAGATGAAAATTAGGAAAAAAAAAAAAACACCTCATGGAGAGTTCATTCATAAATACTGGCTTTACCTGCTATTGGAAATGGTTCACCCCCTGATGGATGGTCGTGAATGTTATGCTACATAAACTCAGACTGCTTGTGATAATTAATACATTTTTAGTTATGTAACTGTACATGAAGCTTCACTTTCATTAGTTAAAAACCAGCAAATAAAGCAGTATTAATATTTGGAATAAAGAGGGCAGATATAATCCCTTGCCTCAACACAGAGTTGGAGCAGAAGTAGAGAGAAGGGCACATACACCTTCCTCTGTACAGAAACATTCACACTTTTACTTTGGTTTACTCACTGGTGACCACCCTACCAAAACTCAGCTTAGAACTCAACTGCAGAACAATAGGCAGGGATCGGCACGAACAAGCCGTGTCTACACAATATAGAGTTAGTGTCGTACCATCACATTTTACATTGCCTTTAATAGCGAACTAAATTGACACAAACTAACCCAAGTCAGATCAGTTTGATCCAACTCTATTTTCTAAGGAAGAGCCCCCTGTGATTGCCTGCAGCTCAGCATGGCTGTTTGTGCTGGTGGCCACATGCTGGTGTTCTCCAGACGCAGAGCAAGATCATTGATGTATTGCTGGGTAGAGTAGAAAAGACCTCCTTCCTATTGGATGGCAATTCAAAGATACAGGCATTTCTTAACTCCAATTCTCCCATTTTGAAAATAGAAATAATAAAGCTAACCCCCATCTACCTCACTTTCTGAAACGAAAATGTAACATATGCCCAAAATGTCAATACCACACTTATTTTTCCTTGGTAACTAAACCTTTACCAGTTGGTACTATTCATCTATAACCTCCAAAGCAATAATAAACACAGAACTATGATTTACTTCAAGTCTTTCTATTATTAAAACACTTTGTCTTATTGTTTTATTGATTTACAATCTGTCCTACTTACTTTTTTAGCATCTGAAAACAATCAAGACACAAAGCTGCAAAATGTTTAGACATTAATTGTTAAGAGACAGCATTTTATTCCAGGCTAGGGGTTTGAGTCCTCGACTGCTAAGCATTCTGGTACGGAAATGATTTATGGCCTTGTAGCAATAACGATGCGGCAGAGCCATTAACATATTGGCAGACCCTAGGATGGATTATCGACATTGATTATTTCATGGACCACTGATACCCATTTGTTAAGAGAAGCTCGAAGATGGCCTCTCCCTGACTGAAATCTTTTACGAGCAGACAGCATTTTAAGTATTAGGAACCTGGGATTTGGGCCTTTTTTTTTTTTTCTTCCTTCCTTCCTTCCCCTGCCTCCCCCTGCTATCCCCAATCTACCTCTGTCTCCTCTTAGACTCTAACAAAAAGTGTCAAAAATTAAAGTTCATTCTTCACTACAGTCTTAATTTCTCAACTCATCATAACCATGTCGTCTTTAAAAATTAATGATTGCCAGCATTTAGCCACTGGTTGTTGCTATGAAGATCTATGCAAAAAGCAAGGATCCCTATAGAGTGTGTGATATATGGAATTCTCTTTATTACTACAATAAAACTTACTGACATTTCAATACTTCTGCAAATAGCATTATAGTATCAATCTTCTGAATTAGGTTGAAAATTAAGTTGTAAATTAAAAGAAAGTGTACTTTGGAATACAACATGATATGTCACCTAGAAAAAGACCTTTGTGCATAACAGAGCTGAGCAGAAAAACTGAAAGATAAGCCCAGGTGCCTCTAAAGTGCCTATTTCATCATAAAGGATCTGGGTTATATTTTATAAGAAGAATACAGCCTGAAAGCCCTGATATTTCACCTCAGGAGAACAGATTCTGAATCTCTTTAAAAAAAGATGAATTTGACAGCATCAGCTCATTAGCAGAGATGCCAAAAAGCCTTCATGAGGGACAGGTGGGATTTAAGGTGGGAGTAGGGTGGGAAAAAAAAAGGGAAAGATGAGAAGGGAAGGCAAGGGGGGTTAGTTCAGTATAGGGCCTTAGTGATAATACCCTGCCTTCTTCAAATACACATCCACTACTTGAGTTCCTAGAAAATAATAAATGATATCCACTATTACACTTGAATTGTGCCAGAAGAGCAAAAAGTGTTATATTTCAATCAAAGTATAATTTATAAATACCTTCACTTCCAGACCTATATGAGACTGTTAAAAATGCAGGTTAATGGCTGAAAAATGAATTTCTGTGCCCCCTAAGACAAGTCTTTCAATATTTTCTAAAAACAGGACCTGCTAATGAGGTGATACATCAGACTGAAATTCAAGCCAATATAAAAAATGTATTCGTGCTCACTATGCATAAACACAATCTAAAAAAGTTGTTTTTCAAAAGGAAAAACCACATTGCATTAACACCTGAACAAGGAAGATATTATACAGAACAGCTACCAACATAAAGAACTCAGGCCTCCAGATCAATCCTATACATTCAACTACTTTAAAGGTAAACAGTTCCATTAGCAATTTATCAATTTTTATGAGATTAGAGAGACATGGTGTTTTCTGGATACAACTGCATGCCACTTAGAGCAATCAAACTAATGAGCAGGATTTCTCTTCTAAAAGCACACAACTGTGTTATAAAGATATTAGAAGCCAAAATATTCCTATTCACTAAATGAGTTCAATAGTTAGCTACAAAGTGTTATAAAATCAAGCCAGTTATCATTTGTAGTTTATAATGCCCTTCATAAAATGGTCATTTCTGTTATGACTTTTCACAGCCTTTTCGTCGAAAGGGCGTGACACCTAAGAGTGAAAATAGGTTTGTTTATGACATGGATCACTATCTTTCAAAAATTACCCAAAATACATGGGGGGGGGGGGGGGGGGAGGGACAGGGAGTGGAAAAAAAGGTGCTCTTAGCTTTACTTTTTTCGTACTTCCACACTTGAAGGAATTGGAAACACACTTTAACATTGCAAGTTCTTTTGATGGTTTAATGTGTAACCAGTTCCCCAGATAGGATAATTCACATCTTAATGACAGCAGCACCTTTACTGGTGTGATTTTATCAATGAGGGTAAGGAGAAACACTCATACAACGTGGTAAACCTGCCACTGTTTGCAAACTACACAGAAAGCAGGGCAGAGATGGGTTAGGATGCATTTTTTCCTAAACTGGAGCTCATTTGTTCATCCCATGCAAAAATAAAATTTGGGTAGACAATGAGCTGCCAGGAAAAAAACAATCCCACAAGCACTTCTATTTTCAAAGGCCTGTGAATAAAGGGCTTCTTCATTTCTAATGCTATCACATCTCCAGAAAGAGGCAACCGAGAAACCCAAGATCCCCAAATCCATGTTGGAAGAATCAGGTAGATAAAAATGTACAGAAGCAAGCTCAGAAGGGTTCTCATACCTGCTCCAGGATTTACAAAGGGAAGCTGTGGTGGATCCCTCTCCTTGAAGGGCTGTGAGCACAGGCTACAGGTGTGTGCTCCAGAAAGAGATTCATCAGGGCACAGCTGGCACTAATGGGCCTGTGCTGCAAAGGAACAGCAGCAGCACCAGGTAAGCAGTTGATCTGATATTGACACAAGGTACAAAAGTGCCCTAAGACCAGGGCCAAAAGTCCAAACAAAAGCAATCTTCCAAGCTTCACCCAAAATCAAAACAAGATGAGAATTCATCTACATATACAAACATACAAAAATGTATCAAGCAGTTCACCACGAATAATACCAAAGTATCTCTCAGTATTGTTTAGTCATGGTATCAATTTGAAACTGCTCCAAAATTTAGTGCTATAACAGACATTATACAGTATTGATGAACACAGACAAGTGATTTAGCCATCTTTGAAGGGTTACAACTTCCTTTTGGACCCCCAAATTTGAAATCATCTCTGTTGTAATTTGGTAAACTTATCATGATCACTCACACTAGTGGATTTTTAATGCACCACCCAGAAAAAGACACAAAATAGAACAATATAAGAAAATAAAATGTGCCTGTAATAAGCCAAGGACTTGCATAGACTACATGTACTTCAAATGAGATTTGTTTTACTGTAATGGAATTATGTTTTTACAGTGCTTGACATGGCAAAATAGGGTCTCAATGATGAACCACTGAATCTGCAGTTACAACTGCAGATTTGCAGTACCATGTTGAAATCAGTGTCACATTCATGTTTCTAAATGTGATGCAATGACTACTGCTGTTTAGCAATAGATCTATACGAATTTAAATGGACCGTGGTTTTCTACAGTGAACCCTCAGACACTTACCATTGTTCTCATCACCTAAAACCATTAAACCACAACTCGTGTTAAAACAGTGCCTCTGTTCTGTTAGTTAACTTCTAAATGACTAATATACACAGAAAAGAAACACCTTAGAGAGAGAAACAGGAGAGAAAGAAAGAAGAAAAGTGACTCAGAGTCATGTTTGTGAGATTTTCACAGCTAATCACACACAAGACTGATTCACTGCTCACCTCGCTCTGTTCACTCATTTTTCATATCATACTTTTCACTGCCCCATCAGCCTGCTCCACCAAGGTCAAATGAAGGAAATGATAGCATACACACCACACTAAGATTTATTATAAACAGATTTGCTTTCTTCTTACGTGGAGGAAATATGTTACAGACTCTACTGTTTATAAAAATTAAGGTAAGTAGTAGAGGCCATCAGATTGGATACACAATAAATTTAAAAAAAAAAGTAAAAAGGGAGTCATTTGTCTCTACTTATATTTCTTATTTGCAGTACCTGATTTTTCTTAATCAACAAGGCAATAAACATTTTCACTATATAATATGAAAATGATCATTGCTACAGAAGTCTAGTACTAGCATGCTTTTTAAAAAATATATTATTATACTTTAATTTAAAATCAAAACTGTAGCATAAATTCCACTTCAAACAGACTAACAAAGAAAAATCTCCTTGAAGTTATGTATGCAGCAATTCTGAATGAATGCACACCCAGAAGACCAGCCAGGAAGTAACCATTAACTACAAGGGAAGATTTGCAGCATGTTAACTAACAAAGTCAAACGATCTGGTCATCAGTAAGTTCCTCCTTTGAAAGGAGATTGGTATTTCACTATTTTAAATCAGGAACTAACATAGTGATGAATTAATGTTACCTACAAAGTAGCTAGTGATTTGTCAAAAAGGCAAATACTTTTCATTCTCCATATGGAGGAGCCGATTTTGAGGGTGCCCAAAACTCCTGTGTACTTTATTGCCTGGCACGAAAAGAGAAGATTCTATCAGACAGTACTGAACAGAATAAATCAAGCAGTCTTTTCACACTGCCTGTGAATGACCATGGCACAGTACTACATTAATATTCCAAAAGTATAATGATTTTACTAAAGAAAAGTTTATTAAAAAGTACTTGACAGCTTTTTGTAATGTAAACAACACACTCCGGTACTTATTCTGAAAGACTGGACATTTTTCTTGGTGCCTCCTCTGCCAGGGACATCAGAAAGTTCAGTTTGAGCCATTAGTTTAGCTCTAACAGTTAATGCTGATTCCGTAATGGGATGACTACAAAAAAGATTATGAAAAAGTACAGTGAACATGTGGCCATACTCTATTAGTACTTTATGCTAGTAGAACAAACACCAAATCCCTGTGTTTTACAGAAATATAGACATACAGAAGAATAAAGCAAAATGTGACAGATACCAAAAATGGCTGCGAACTACAGATGTGTTTTAAGCATCTATGTTCAACATAGAACTTACTGACTCTTCAATCTATATTAAGGAGACATCATGACAAAATCCATCTGAACAAGACAACCAAAGCAGACCATCAAAAATACAGCTACGCTGAGAAGGACCAGCCTTAAGTTAGGCTTACCTACGTAAATGACCAGCAATACTTTTTGTTTACATACTTACCAGAAACAGTATCTGCCAAACAAGCAATTAATGTTCTCTTCTCATAACATAGCAGAGGAGTCTGCTAATGACATGGCAGAAGGGGCTTATGTCAGGGCTGCATATAGCTGCATGTACAGTAATATTTGATCTGACACACTCCCAAAAGAACTCGCCCACAGCAGTAGGAACCCTACTGTCTTACTTCAGAGTAAATAAATAAATCACACCTCTAAACACCCAGGACACATGACACGGAATTACAGGGTCTTAATTTTCACTATAGTTCCCTATTCAAAAACTTAAGCAAAATGGAAGATCAAAAGTGAGAAACTGCAGACCAGATTTTTTTTTTTTTTTCCTTTCAAGGAACTCCACACCAGAACAAGATTGTATTCTCTTTCCCAGGGGATCTTTCCACAGCATTACTTCCTTGAAAGAGCAGTCGATGCAGCAATCATCCTCTAAGGTTAGCCAAATCACTCTTAAAAATAAACCAAATAAATGTAAATTATGTAATCTAAGCTAAAAACTTTTATCCCCTAAGAAACCACTTCCTACTTGTGCTAAGAAAAGCTCCCTTATTTGTCATCTTTGATAATCTTACCTTTCCTAAACAAAAAGTGCTAAGAAATTGAGATCATATCCAGTTGCTTCCTCTCTCTTTCCAGAGAGATTTTTTATATATATTTTTTTTTAATATACACTGCCTAAGGGAAGTATGACCACGCCCTCTTCTATCAGTGTGACCAGAATTGCTCTACCTGCTTTAAAGATTCCTCAAAGAGAGAGCACAGGACAAAGCAGAAGATGGTAGAAACAGCTCACATCAGCAATTCCCGTGCCTTCCAAATACTGGCAATGTGTTCAGTACCCTCAATATCCACATCCAGAAACCACTGTATGTGACCACAGGTTTCAACAACAGATTACCAAATATATCGTGCAACATTAACAATACTAGTTTGGCCCCATGTAAGTTTCATGCTTCTTTCCAAGTCCAAAATAATTCCCTGGAGATGCATGGAGATTCTATTAATAAAGACAAATTCTCCAGTTTAAGGATGGTTATGTGTTGCAGGGACGCTCTGGAAAACTCATCAGTAAAAGCAATATACTATAATTATCTTAATAGCAATTTATACATTGACATGCAGAGAATGAAATTGCCTTTGTTAAAATTCAATTAAACACATTATATTACTATGTAAATAGCTGTTTCCAACATACTACCGAAGCCAACAATTGAAGAATAGTTTCTCTTTACTCTGATCAATTGCATTTTTCCCCAGTTGAAAGCACATTAGGGCACTACACGGAAATGTCTTGTTATCACGCTGTATTCACTTTCTTCATCTGCTGAGGCGAGGGAGGAGGTGGTAGCTGGGGCCAAACCACACTCTTCAAAGTGTCTCTCTGAATCTGAAGGAATTCCACTGGGGCCAACACAACCCCCAAAGTTGCCAGCAGACAGTATTTTGCCCAGTATGTTGTAGGTAAATCTTCATTTTCATTTGCATTCTTTGCTGAAGTATTTACATCTCCAAAACTGAAGCAGCCGATAAAATTAAGACCCATTGATTTGCTCCAGCACAGTAATCCAAACCCTTCTGTTTCTGTATAACTAGTGAAATAAATAAAAAGTACTTTGTGATCCTCTCATGTAAATAAAATTTGGTAGTAGTCTAAAGCTACAGGTCTGTTCCTCCTAGAAAATTAGACAATGATATTGTGGCAACAAGAGTGTATGTAAGTGGGAAAGCCACTGATTTTTCTTCTTTAAAAAGAAAATGTACATAATGCATTTATTATCCTCATGCATCTGAATGCAGTACCAAAGGTGTGCCTCCTAGCAGGAGCACAGTTTGCAAGGGAAATAAATATTTTTATTTATGATAGCAAAAGCAACAATAACTGATTAAAGTAAATTTAGTGGAAACATTAAAATAACGGCTGTGGAAATAAAATTTATTCTGCTCTAGCATACTGTGTGAACTTATTGAAAATAATCAAGTGCTCAGTTTGAATTAACTGAGTGTGAGTGAGTCTCAAAAAAAAAAAAGGAGAGAGATGGCAATAAAAAGCACTAACAGGAACTTGTTAGCTCCTTCTGCTGCTTGGTTTCTTCATATATTTTAAGAAAATCTGCAAAGATGTAAAGAATCCTCCTGTGTTCAGTTAGCAGTAAGTAAATTGCTGTGGGCTCTGAGTGCTGGAATACTTTAGCAGGCAATTCCTCTCTGTCTTTCATTCTGTTTGTCTGTGTTAAATTCCCCCTCTGCCCTCATCCATTCTCACATCCAGTTCCCAGCTTTGTCCATCCATCAATCCACACACTTTGTCAGTGCTGACTTCATCCTGGCTCTCACAATCACATCCAAGCCCTGCTGCTGCCACGAGGGAGCTTTTCGCCTCCCATCTGCGTCTCCCCGATCTGCTGACTGAGGCCCTGACGCTTGTCGTTTTCTATTGCACAGGCAAGCAAAACCACTAATACCAAACCTGATTTCTGTCGTGCAGCTTTTCACCTTTCCTATCGGGAGGAATAGAGAAAGAGAGAGACAGACAGAGAAGGGGAGAGAGAGATGTTTGCTGAATTTTCTAAAACAATTCGTACTCTGGTCAGGTTGAGGCTCAATTCATCTTCAGCTCTACAAAACATCAATAGAAATCACAAGGAGAAAATGTATCACTAATTAAGGGTTGATAAGCTCTATGTCAAGAGCAGTTTAGGGGGGGAAAAAAAACCTCACCATCACATACAGATTCTCTGCCAGCTGAAATCCACAGAACAGTTTCATGGCAACTTCAAGTTAAAACCTCACCTAATTTTCTTGCATAAAACATGCTGTCTTAAAAGCAACATTCTGGGAAAATAGCACACCAAAAACAGATGTGGCTTTATGCAAAAGGTAATTTACAAAGATTTAAATTTCAACTGGAAAAAAAAAAAAACATAGAAGATGACTCAGGAAACAAATTGTTACCTAGCAATGAAGTGATATTAAATCATACACCAATGTTTTACCCGTTTCCTTTTCTCAGTTCAGAAGCACAATATTCTAAGCATGCGCTAACTTCTATTAGTATTTGTTTCTTAATTAGTATCAAAATACTTGCTAAAACATGGTGATGCAACTTAGAAAAAAAAATTGCCTTAACAGTAGTTACAAATGACAAAATTCTTCAAACATTTGACTACAGCAGAGTAAAAGCAGAGCGGTAGAGTATATGTTATCATTAAATCCGCAGTTAAGCAAGCAAAAGAGTTTTATGAAATGGAAATAAACTCATTTTCATCATTATCATATACTTGACTCTACCTGTAAAAACAAACTAGAACAAGAATGTTCCTGACGGGTTATTTTAGGAACAGAAACACAAAGCTGGCATGAAATATCTCACTGAGGAACTGAAGCCTTCGGAGCCCTTGCCCACAACCAACATCCATGGCCTTGAGGAAATCTTTTCACCTAATTGTGTTTCGGTTTACAAACTGCTCACTCGCAGCAATTTTGTGAATGCACTATTTGATTCACTGCTAAAGAAATATTTTGAAAACTCTGAATGAAAGAACTTTACACGAGCTGTACAACATGCTCCAAATATTCTGGGAGTTGCTTGGTTAGAGGAGGCTGTTTTCAGTTCTTGTTAAACCCCTAAGTATCCCTTACTGCTAAGTTCAGAGCACACTGCTGCTTTGCCACGTCTCCAAGTAGAACGAAGAAGAAAAAAACAACAGTCAGGCCCAAGCCTTTTTCTCTCACCCAACACCCCTTTCCTCAGGCACTAAACTGTTCTTTCATCAAAGACATGCTGACACACCCAAGAATCTGTTGCTGTCTGCATACACATTCACATTCATGTAATTACTGCATCGCATATATAATTTTACTTTATTAGTTATTTTTAGATAAAACCTGAACATTCAGCCAATAAAAGAAAACAGACAAAGGAGGAGAAAAATGAGAGAGTTGTGGGTGATCTTAGCTAGTGAAAATAACGACCTTCTCCCAACACTCTTCTGTTTCTGACCAGGGCCTTCCTGTCACACAATTTGTATTTCACTGGTTATGAAAGACAGAACCTAGGAGTAACACTCCACTTTTATTTCATGAACCACTGGTCTCAAATACGTTTTTAGGTATGATACTGTAGAACTGAAGAGCAGCAGAAGAAAGTCTTCTTTGCTGTGCTACTATACACATCAGACACCTCTAATTAGACAGCAACAAAATTTTATTAATAGGCTGGACATTATGGAATGAGCTTGTTATAAATGGGCCCTGTCAAAGCCTTATTCAGCTACCAAATGAGTATTCTCAGTTCACTGCTTGCATCTGAAGCATCACCGCTGGTGCCGGATAACAAATGATTGCTATTAACCGTATTGTTAGTAATGATGGCTGAAAACAAACAAAAACCCATAAATAACAGTCTACAGAAAAATTAACCCATAAACTTGATAGATATCCAGCTGAGAAATAATAAATGACACTTTGGATCCTGCTGGGAGAAGCTAGTGGTTTTTGTTTTCTTCTCTGTCATTAACACATTTTCTGTGCTAAAAATTAGATTCTGATATATAATTATCAACGCTTTCAGATATTAATTCTGCTATCGCTCCCTCTGTTTCTCTGCTGGTTGGATGTAATGTTATTCACAGATTACTCTGAGAAAACACATCAAACACTTAACAGAGCAGGTCAAAGTGACAAGCAGCTCTTGCTGACAACAGCAACCTGCACAGCCTTTTTTACCAGGGACACAAAACAAATTTCTCCTATTAATTAACTCCAGTTTCTTTGCAGCTAGAACAAATCTTCGCTATGTAATGTGAGCTAAGCATATTCCCAGCTGTCCTAATGAAGGCTGTATTAGGGAGGAAGAACTGACAATTATTATCTTGCATTTATACAGTGAAATCCACATTTGTTAACATCCTAGAGAAATATGCCTATTTTCACAGCCAATTAAAACACGTTTCTTTTCAACGGATATAGTATCAGTGGTACAGCCATGCTTTCTCTCTCTCTCCTTTTAGTGGAAAAAAAAAAAAACAAAAAACAAACAATAAAATGCACTGGAATGTTTTCACCAAGGAGGGGGGGAACACCACCCTACTTTATTTTACAGAAGAATATTTAAGAGCTATTATTCATCTTCCTCTGGAACACAAAAATTTTGCACACTTTGCACACAAACTCACCCATGAACACTTCTTTATTAGATGTTAATATATGTCAACTAGAAAACACAGGGTAATATGATGGAATAATTATGCATTTCTACCTTGCAACTGTTTGTGTACATGAGAAACTTGAAGTAACATTAGTGATCATAGTAAATTATTTGCAGCATCTCAAGCCCCACTCAGAAACAGATCCCTCTACCATAGCAATCCGTACAGAACACATTAGATGACACCTTCCTTTCTCCTCCCATGCCCTCCCCAAAGACTTTACAGTCTAATCTTCTGTCTCTGCACTGAAGCCTGTTCGCATGACCCCCCGTTATGTATGCCTGTTACATTGGCAGGAGCACGTCACATTTTCTGGTTCATGCTCTTCACAGTTTGCAATAATTTTTTTAATACCACTCATAAGCCTTTTTTTATAACACATTTTTAACTATTTTGACATATATTCATATTTGACTTGCTGTATTTATAGTGACATTTAAGTTCACTCATTTGAGCAATGACTTTCAGTTCCTTAGAGTTTGATGAGTAATATACTTGTGAGTATTAAATGAAAAAACAAAACCAAAAAAATCAAAAAAAATATGTAGGTAAATAAAATTAGAGGACAGAAAGTGATGTCCATCACCACTGTAAAGTGTGAAGAATGCATAGCATGAGGCAGACAATTTTCTGGGCAGTATTTCCTCCTCTTGCCCCAACTACAATAAGTATTGGAGAAGAGCTGAAGCAATGTTTCTGCCAACAAGTTAGAAATTCCCTTAATTACAATTATTCAAGAGAAATGGCTTGCTCACTATTCACATGTTCTGTTCCAATTAAACGGGTCTCCATTACGTTCATAACAGCATCTAAGGAAAAATGTTTTGGAAAAGTATTTAAATAAATTAAAAATGAGGGTTGGAGGGAGTATTTCCTGCTCTGCATGCCTAGCTTTTAATTTCCACATTGTGTCCCCATGGCCATGTTTTGCTGATGACAGAGTCTGACTGCAAATCCCATACCTACTATACACTACATTTTCTCAGTATCTGGCACTGTGATATTAAATAACTATAAAACTAGAAAGCCAAAATAACTAAATCACCTGGCAGCCAATTTCTGAGAGTTAAACCACAAACCCGGAAAATGGTGGAGTGTGTTGAAATAATGTAAAGGAAACCCATAAATTCAAACTTTATGTTCTGTAAAGAACAAATATGAAAAAGGCATCAAAATAATGAAAGATTGTTTATGTATTCTGGCATGAAATGGGAATGTGTTATGAGAGAGAGCGCAATGGCAGAGACAGATCGACAGAGCTGACAGTGTGGTATTCATCCTGCATGGTACAGCAGACGTCCTGCTAGTGGCAGTCGACAGCGCAATAAATCAAGGGCTCTCGATGCTGTACCTACAGCTTATTACATCCAAGATGACAAATAAATAATAATCCCTGTCACAGCAGCCCTTTGCTCAAGGATTGAGCCTGAAACCTTTTGCTCATCACTCCTGGTCTTAAGTGAAAATACTAGAACAAGGGAATTGAAGGCCACGGTTTACTGAGCTCATGAAACACAAAGCAAGCTGGTCACAGGAACCTGAACCAAGCAGGAAAGGTCAAGTAGCAAGAAAGGATAAATATTTAAATAATCCTAATAAAAAGATGGCAACATTACACAGCTGTGAAACTGCAAGGGACCTGTAAAAACACCAAGCATCTGAAGAAGTCTCAAGAGAAGGCACCCAGCAGTTGAGACCTGATAGCACTAACTCACAGAGCTTCCCTTCTCAGATTATACATCAGAGCACTTGCCTGCACATGTGCTTGCTTCCTCCATTATTACTGGGTATGATATCTGTATCCTGGAAGTGGGACGTCACGTAGGGAAAACACTACACTCCTTACCCCCCACAAAGACTAACATCAAACCATCAAAAAAAAAGTTACGCCTCTCTGTTTTCCCCTATTAATATGGGTTACTTCCTGTATCTACCCTCTTTACAATGCTTGTAACATTTAGGATATCTTTGAGTGTTTCATGTAAAAGACACTACAAAAAATAAAACAAGGCAGTACCAGAACTAATACCACAGAGATATCTCCTCCAGATGACCCAGCAATTACAAAAACACATCCCTGCAGGTAACCTAAGTCCATCTCCAAATAGGACATAGGTTTTGTTTTTCATATTAAACGTGTATTTTTCTTTAGAGGATGATGTAATATTAAAATAAACCTATTTATTTGAGAGTACTAATGCCAACAGAGTATGCTGTCTTTATGTACACTTCATCATTTTTATCATATAAACTTTCAGTTGTATTTTCAAGCAGCACACACAGCACTGAATTAATCCAATGCCAGTTCTCAGGCTCATTGTCTCTACCTGTATACACTTTTGTCTCTTAACTTAAATCTCTTGCTCATTTCTCATTCCTTATTTAAAGAAATAATACACATTCCATTATGTTCCGCTCAAAAGTAGGTCAATACAACAAATAGTATACTACAAGGCATATAGCATTACAGCAGTACAAGATGGACAATACATCATCAAAAATGATGCCCTTACACCAACTATCACATACTGAGTGAGGCATCCTCCTTGGCATTACATGATCTATTTGATATCTTTTCCCTGATCATCGTTGACTATTTCCTCAGGCGGATTCCTATTTGATAGTGTAGCCAAGGATAACGTACACTGAATATTCTGTCCACCACTACTTGCCAAAGGTGCCAACTATTACCACTTAGCTATTTGCTGGCCTGACAACCCCTCATCTTCATGGCTCAGTGAGGGACACAGCAGTCCATGTACAAATTTCGTAACCTGTCTTTCCTTCCTTGCTAAGTATTGTTCTCCAAGTTGTGTGTATCATGAACATCAATGTGATAAAGTAAGTTTTTCATAGCAACATTATGTCGCCATTTAGCATTAGATTAGCTGATAATCATATGGTGATTTTTTTTGTTTCATCCTCACTACTGCACCCTCTCCAATTTCCACTTTTTATAATCTCATGCATCTCTTCTATATACCATCACCAATACTCAAGTTCTGGGACAAAATTGGCCATTTTCTTTAGCCTTCACAATTCCAAACTCCATAAAACACTAATTTGCCTCAATCTCTACATTACACAAACATACTAAGGTTAAGAAAGGATGGTCACAATCAAGATATATTATTCATGTCTGAACATCACCATATTTCAGAATTACAGCTAAAAGTTTATGTAACTTCAACATCAACTTCAAGTAAAGGGGACAAACAACAGGCTCATAACTGAGAAACAGCATCGTAGCTTGTGACTGAAAAGCACATAAAATCCCAAACATTTGCAGTTTGTCCAACTTGTTTGGAGTTTGAATACATTTCTGGGGAATAAGGCCGCTTGTTAAAAACAGTGTTTTTAAATAAATCAATATGTACCACTGAGAAAAGTGTTAAAGCTTTGGGAAACCCTTCTTCTTCGACCAAATTTTTTCTCAAAGCAACACGTTTCAGTGAGAAAAGGTCTGGATTTATAACTGTTCTAAACATTGTCCTGTTAAGTCTTCCAAATATTTAATATTTTTAAGAGTGTTTTCCTCTTTCTTTTTTTACATAAACCACAACGCACTAAACCGCTACTGAAACAGAGATAAAGCAGTTAACTTAGATCAGGCTGTAGCTCCTACTCAGAGACCAGCAGACTAAATCTTCATCTCCCAAATGCATTAAACCTCATTAACACCTGCAAAATGAGAAGTTACCTTTATTGTTACCAATCTGCCGCTGTGATATGAAATTAGAAATAACCCTGAAAGCACACTTCCAGTCACGCGGGTCAGTATTTTACAACATAGCAGCAGGGAACTGAACTAAAACCATGCTGGGCTTAACGCTGCAACCCAAAGCAATGTTCCTGCAATGTTTTAATGCAGTTTAGGACTAGATCAAAAGTTTCAAGTGTACCTAGCAGGGCAAAGCTAGGGCAAAGCAGGGCAAAGCCCCTTCAAGACAGAGGAAACCCCTTCCAGTTCGCTGATTTTAGCAATGTTATGGTACCAATTAGCAAATGTTTCCGTCATGCTTTGACTTAAAATAGTCTAGTTATCAGGAATTAAGTACTATGACAAGATTCTGATAAATCCCTATTTATAACCCATACACAAACTGCACACACATATATGAACAGAAATACTTGGTTAGAAGGATTTGCATTTCTACTGCAGTTCACTGAAGCAGGGACAATACTTCTTCCTAGTGCTAAGGAGTGATGATTGTCATCATACAAAGTGCAAGACAATTATTGTGGAAGTCTGAGAGCCCCAGAATCATTTTCGGAAAATAATAAAACACTACACGCATTTTATGTACACAGGTACACATAAATGACAAATTATTTTAGGTTATGCTTTATACTTAATTACTGTTATGAGCACATTGGGATATTTTGTCATAAACTCACCGAGTCTGCTATACATGCACTGAAAAAGTATTCTGAAAACTGAACCCTACTGCTAATGTTTTTATTTGAATAAATTATTACCCAGCAAAGCAACCATCAGCGTTTTACAGAACAAGAACACGGATTTCTGTAATTTCGCTGGCCCTAATACTAGTCACTATTGGGAGCATTTAGTTATAAATTGTCTTTCAATAAAAGTAAAAGCTCCCAAAACAACAAAATGAAAAGACACAGCAGCTTAAATCAAGGAAGTCAATTTCCACATGCCGATCCTAAATATTTCATAGCCCTATTTTATTCTGACATTTGTAGATGACTAAAGTGTTACAAAGGAAATAAAATGCTGATTAAAGAGTTCACTGTCATAAAGGTTACTGAATTGTAAATGGCCCTTTCCATCTTCCTGTTAATAGGTACCCAGCTGTAAACATCATGAAGGATGTGACGGGAGGCCTGTGCTGCTCCTTTAGGAGTCGTATATACATTAATCACTGAATCACCAAGCCATGCTTAATTGCAAGTTGTATATCACAGAAATCCATGGTAAGTAGAAGGAAACTCATTATTGCTGCTTCATAACTACTGGGTACTTCTCATTTTAACCTTCTCACACCTGGGACACTATTGTTTTACAATGGGAATGCAGAAAAGGCATTAAGTCACTAATTATAGTTACACTGTATGTTATCCTGCTGTTTCAACATTTTTCGAAATAAAACTAACAACAACAGAGAGACATAATTTTTTTCAGGCTAGTTAAGTGAATTTTAGAGCATTTTTTTCATAGAGTATAAGACGTGGAAATCCATTATGCCTTTATAGTTTAAAGAACTGGTTAAATGATAAAGAAAAAAAAACAACACTGCATTTTGTTTTGACAAAATTATTGATTTAAATCCCATCCAATAGCACAATACTATTTAAAGGTCACCTAAAGAAAAATGAGTTTACACTCCAACAGAGCAAGCTTATCTGTCATGAAAGTGTAATAATGTGTTTATACTCTCACGAGTGTGTATATATTTTTCAGAAAGATAAGAGATTTTGTGCAGGTGAAGTCTGACAAGAAAGGAAATGTGGAAAAAAAATGAGGTACTTACAGTAATTGCTAAACCACTAATATTCATTTATTAATTTCAGTGGCACAACCCCTACCCCACCCCCCACCCCCATGTTTTTTTATAAACTGTTGAGCACCACAGCACTGGAAATTCTTCTATGTCATTCATCAGATGCTTTATCAAAATGCTTGGAAGATTTGCAAAGAGTACTACACAGATTATGTATCTAGACACTAACAAGTGAGATGTCTTAATAGATATAAAATGTGTTTCAGTTTGTATGTCTTTATGTTCCAAGTTCTTTAATGCAAACTATTTTGAAATTTTGTTTCACGGTGAAACACATCATATGTCCTAGTACACACTGCTCAGTTGAACATATTTTAAAATATATTTATTAATGGAAAACATTCCAAACAGCTCCATTATGAAGATAAACTCTATGCAATCAGTATCTATCTCTTACTGCCATGTGACCCTTTCTTGTTCCCACAGTTTTCAACTTCAATAGTAACTGGAATCAATTTTTTTCTCATGCTTACCTAAGATGCATTAAGATGATCTTTAAATCAGCTCTGCCCTAATATATCCATTATCTGCTATCCCAACCCTCTTTTCACCCTTCTCTCTGTGAAGAAGACTAACAAACTCTTCCATTTTAGTCTCAATGCACAAACATGATCCCATTTCAAATATTTCAAGGACTTGCAGACCAAAAAAAATGATGCACTTTATCTTTTTTTTTCAGGAAAAATATGTACAAAGAACTGCAGTTATGGCTTTTGAATCCATCCTGATCATCCATACTAGCTGGTATTAATAGGCTACATGTTTCTTGTGGATTTAGGTGTCAAGATTGCATTGCACTGAACCTGCATGAACTTCACAAGCCCCACTTTTAAAATACATTAGCATTTTCTTCATCACCCAAAATAAAAGCAACCTCTGATACACTCTAGAACCTGTTTATCTCTGTTATTTACCAATTCTGTATTCACAGATACAGATTTCTCAACTCTCCTACCATCTTCGGTTGTGATGATACACAAAGTATAAAAGGAAGTCATGACATAAAAACAGAGACTAAACATCTTCATTTAAAATTGCAATAGAAGTTTTTACACGTGTCAAAAGAAATTGTATTTTGGAAGGACACATTTATTCTTAGATTTTTGGGTGCCTACATCAGCATGGTCCTTGCCAAAAGTTTGGTTATTAAAAGTGCTCTAAAAAATAAAGTTCTTCTACACTGTTTCAGGTGGTTGGAACCTCAGTGAAATCATCACTTTTGGAAATCACGTACTCCCCAATCTCCAAACATTGATCATGACAGCCACAGTCTTACATTATGCCATATCCAGCCCTGACATCTTTTAACATGGAGAATGAGTTTATCTGATAAAAAGATAAGCGGGTGAAAAAAATGAACAGAGGTTGTAGAATATGCAAGTATGTAAGAATATCTTTTCCTCTTGTGGAAGAAGCAGAAAAGCATCCTGATCAGAAACAAGAGTCAGAACTCAAAGCAGTCACTTTGGTTAACATTCATTAACACTGCAACGAGTGGCAAGCCCACTGAGCATTTGAGCAAGTGGACATCAAACATGTTTTAACTTTAAACAGAATCTCTTGGAAAGATAAAAGGCCATTGCATAAAAACACGACTGCTTTTAGACCACCTAATCAGAATGATTAAAAAGAATATCCAGGGAGTAAAAGGAGATGGCGAAGCATCCATATACTACTAAGACTCCCTTACTAGAGCACCAGTACATGTCCTAGAGACAGGTTACAGGGTAACAAGCAATACGTAACTTAGATTTAATAGATTTTCTTCTGAATTGTAGAAAATATAATGGGCCCAACACTCATTTTGATTGTCATGGCAACATTGGATGATATCGTCATCTTATAGCAAGCACAGCTTGCAACAATAAATAGTGGTTACTGTCAGACAACCTATATTCTGATACTTGCTGTTCATCATAGTTTTATTTTCCCATGCAAAGAGCAACAAAGTTACGGTCTATATTTGGTGTAGTTTGATAACACTGATGGAAAAATGTGCAATTCAATTAGCAGTTAGACAAGTATCTGTCATAGATAATAGCTTCTTAGGTCAGGGAATCTGCATACTGATCAATGTGAAGCCATGTGCAATTGCTTATACCAATCATAAATCACTTTCTATTGATTGGCATTCCAAATCCTTGAAATAATTAGAAGCTATAGAAAGGGTCACGATATAATGCTGTGCATGTCCACAAGTCCTCTTATTTTCAGGGCCTTTCTGTATTCTGTTGCATTCAAGTTTGGGAGGCGAGCGCAGGGAGTGTATTTTTTTTTTATTTTTATCTGTTCTCTATGAAAATTAAGCGTGCAACAGCCACCTGATAAATCCTCATGCTAGAGGTTAAAATGGGAATTTGCCATGCCTGGATTTGATTCCTGTGTGCAAATGCAGACTTGCCTCTTGCCTACATGCTGCTTATAATCTGATTTATGCACCAATTTATTTTATACATTAGGCACACTGTATGCAGCCTGACTGATGCATAAAAATTTCATGCAAAAAGGACTTACTTGCACACAACTGCTTTTCAGTTATTATTACCTCTTCTGGTTAGCATCATAAGAGGAGGTAGGACAAATGACTTGAAACAGTGCACACTTTTTGCCCACTATACAAACATTTTGATCAGTGCCTATTTCACTTTCAGCAGACTCTTGAATAGCTTAACAGCTTTATCTTTAAACAGATCAGATTTTTAAGTTTTTATAAAGCCCTCTGTGATGACAGCCCCCTACCACTCCCACACACAAATTTTCAAATGTTCACATAGCAGACAGGGAAGTTATTCAGCACTGTACCTCAAATAAATTAAAAGAAGATAGTAATAAAGGGTACTGTTGCTAATTTTCTGATTATTTTCATACATACACGCTTCCTGACTTATTATAAATCACGCTGAAGATATGTTTTTGCACAGCTTTTATTTAGGAAAAATCAGCAAGAAATGCATCTTTCTATATTTTCCATTTATTAGAAGTCTCCTTTCATCCAAGAAATATGAGACCTGAAATAAATTGTACCATCCTGCTTTTTTTTTTTTATTCAAATCCTTGCCAGTGCTAGGCAGTATGCTAATGAAAACAGGTTGATAAATGACTCCCTGATATTTTCCAGACATTTTTCTCTCAGAAGTGCTCTAAACTGATGTAGCTCAAAGAGAATAAGGCGCATTAAGTCATTATATCAATTTTTGTTACCCAGATACTTCAGTCCCAGTTAAGAGCTGACAGCCAATATAAAACAAGGCAAGGGCATCATACGACTCCATCGATCAAACCTTGTCGTAGATAGATTGCCTATTACACAAATAGAACCAGCAGATTCAGTTTGTAGTTTTATGCTCTCCAATTAAAGGATAACAGGGTACTTTCCCATAAATCTGCTAATTGCAACTGAATTAATTTAACAAATTTTGCCAAGCACAGAAAAAAGTGATTGGTTAAGCTAATATAAACTAGCACAGGTTGTCACAAAGTGAGTTCCATAACAGGCTTTTGCTATACCATGGCTGGGCAAGGTGTCACAAGCATTTAACTCCATGGTGCTTCTTTGGCAACAGACAGCTGACAACCATAAAACATTGCACAAATAGGAGATAATTTATTTGCTGTACTTCCCACCTTCCCCCCTACCCCCACCCCCCGCCCCTGAAGCATGGAATAACTCGCTCTTTGCGCCTAATTAATGTTTCTCTCTAAGCATGCTGTTTTTGTGAATCAGTATTATAAGAGGAAAAGCACTAGATCACAAAAAGTGCTCCCACATGGGCACTCAGCAAACAATGGCAGTGATCTGCAAAAAAACAGAAAATCAGCCTATAGCATTGCTGAGAGAAGCAGCTGTAGTACTTATTAAACTGCACAATAATGCAGCATACCATGCTTTGGGTATTATTCTAATGAGCTTAGATATTCATATGGAAATAGGCAGACTGACAGAATGGTAGATAATTCAGATCTATAAGGAAAAAGCAATCACAAGAGATCTCTAACTGTAACTTACAAAAGTAAATTATGACTGCAATCACCCTTACAGTGATACATTATTGTGATTAAAACCTGTCTTTATATTAAAAATAAATAAATAAAATACATGTCTCCTAATTAATTTAAGGAAATTTATATACAAGCCCAAGAGATATTTTAGGAGTATGCTTGTTATAGGCACAGAAAAATGATTTTTGTGACTGGCAAATTTTGCACTAAAGCAGCATATGGCTGTATGTGTCTATATAAATAAACTAAAAAGCTAGTCATGATTAATATGAAGACACAACAGAGATAATCCTTATTTGACACACTGGAATTTAAGATGGTGAGTACTACTAATATTATGAAGAGTCAAGCATATGAAATGCAAGTTGGATGCAACAATGGTAAGCTTTCTATACAGTTGGCAGCTGCAATCTAAATGAACTAAGAGGAATATTTAATTCAGTTTATTTTGGTTTGACTTTTTTCTTTGTTCTGTCCACTTCTTTTTGCGTGGCGCTCATATTCAGTACTAACAAAATTATTCAAAAGGAAAATAAACAAACAAAAAACATGATGTCAAAATTCTACACATTGCATTCACCTTACAAATCCCCAGACAATTTCCTGACATGATTAAAAGCAACCTTTAAAAACAAAAGACACCCGTAGAAGTGCAACGGCACCTTTCCCTAGAATGGTTTGGAAAACATCTGCTTCCATCCTGGTGGACTTGCTAAAAAAATTTCAAATTTCGGCCATCCACATGTGTTGTATTGAGTAGCACAGGGTTGTTTTACCTGGAAGGAACATACAAAAAAAGCCCTCCCAACTTCAAATAGAGGAAGAACTGCAGCTACTCTAAAAAGTAAGGTGTAAGTAAGGTGTTCCCACACGGGTGAGAAAAGGAAAAAAAAAAAAAAAAAAAAACAGCCAGCAAACCTACCAAAAAACAAATACCACAAAAACCCCACCACAAAACAACAACTGAACTGGATTTCTAAAATTCACAGCAAATTTCACACTTTCTCTGAAAGGAGAATAAAAGCCACTTGGGAAACAAAAACCCCCCAAAACATAATCCACCCACTTGTTCTAAATTATCATAATCAGCAACTACTTCATGCAATCATTTTTAGCATGGAAAATTTCTGAAAATGAATTGTTCTACCCCACTATCATCTGCGGGGGTTATGTTGTTTATTTATATTTCCTATGAAATGAAATATTTTTGTTGGTTTATGTCTTTAGAGGCCTGTGGTATGAAACTGTGTGTATTCTTACTGAATCAAATACAGAATACAGTAATGTAATGTAATACAGTTATCCAAAGAGATATTTTGTTTACTTCCACAGTGACTTTGCAACAGAGGTGTTCCATTTTTGACCCATTTTTCCAAACAAATTATGCAGAACAAGGCTTCATTCTTTTAGCTTAGAAATTTTGCCCAGCATGACTTTCACTGCAACAAAGGTATAGAATGTATGGCCATTGTTCTTGTTCACACTTCTGGAAGCAGAGATATACATGATGTTGTTTTTATTTGCACTGACAGCCTGAATGACATGCATTATTACACTGTGGAAAAACTTCATTACAATGCAGGAAGCTACTTGGACAATGCAACAGGTATTAATGGTCCCTGTGTTTATGTAGTCCTTAATTTCTATTGAAAGCTGAAACTTTTCACCTTCACATCAGTAACATTCATAAAAACAGCTGCAAAACTCAAAATAGAAATAAGGTGTCAAATGACAAATCTATTTCATCCTGTTTCTCAAGCAAGAATTCAATGTGTTCCTATGACTGCTCCTGTTTTTCTAGCACACTAAGAAAATACCCCATCATCAACTGTGTATCTTTTGCTCAGAAGGCACGATATTCTGGATCAAACTTTTGACCAACAACCAAGAAAGCAGGAGCCTACACTACAACTGTCAGTTAACACAAGACCTGATATGCATTAACCTAAGGAATATTTTCAGCTATGTTATATTCTGCTAGGAAACCTAACAGAACTCAGACAATACTCTGCCCATGCAGAGAAGCCACAGATTATGTTGCTTCCGTTAGACTAACATGTTCTCTACTTCTGATTCAGTAAGCAACTGATGTTCATGAAAAATTCAATTTCACTAGCATTTCCTATCATGTACCTCAACCTAGTCCCCAAAACTTTCTTATAGTACACTTACTTCAAGGGCAGTCACGAGTCCACCTTCAAGACCAGAATATTCCTTAATCACAGGAAGATCTGTGGCCTAAGGACTCTATGCAAATTTAAAATGGCACCATACATGTCAAAAAATAAAATAAAAAAATCAAGATTATAGACACGGACACTTCTTTAAAGGCTGAAAGTGCTAAAATAGATGATAGAGAAGGAAGTAGACAGTTCTAGTGGACAACAGTGTTCCTTCAGAACAGCATGGGTTTTGCTTGCGAGTGTGAAGTATGGTAGTTGGAGGCACGTGAAGCTTCAAAGGCACCTATTTGCCAGGCTCTGGCAAACTACTTTTGCAGTTATTTTGAATCAAACACTAAATTAGACAGAAGTGACCATATTATAATATCACATGCCAATTTTCTTGTTTCATTGTTTTCCACCTTGGTCTTCCTCCTCTGCATCAGAATGCAGAGGGCCATCCAGAAGGCATCTCTGATGTCCCACAGCAGATATCCAGGACAACAGCAGCACAGACTGCATTTGATCCTATTTTTGTCATCCACCTTCTCCATTTTAGAATTGCTTTGTCATAATTAGTGAAAACTACTACTACACCCCTCAGCGAGTTAGTCACTATTTGACTCTACAGGATAAATTTAATTGCAGGCTGTTGAGAATAAAATACCAACAAAATAGAGAAGAGTTGAAGATAAGCTGCCACTTGACAAGAATTCTTGAGACAATGAAAGAACAAAAAGGCCTGAGACAAGGTATCAAAAGAACTCTGACAAGTGTACAAAGACAAAAAGAGGGGAATAGCAGTTGTTCTGGAGAAAGAGTTGAGATGTCCAAAATTCTTCAGCCTAGCTTGACAGTGAGCTAGAATGTCACACTGGTTCTTGTAGAGAATTATTCCTGCAGAGCAAAGTCAGTCTGGGAGGTTTCACCTCCAGCTTTAAATGCGAGGAGGAAACAGGAAAAGCTGCCAAGCCACATCACTGAAGGTGCTGCTACCTCTATGATTATTAGAAAATTAAGTTAAATTGAAGCAACAACCTTTACCCAAAAAGCTTGCAGGAATTTCAGAGACTATAAGAAAACAAGGAATTAATCTGAAGAAAAAAAATAATGAAATAAAGCCATAAAACTCAAGAATGAAAAGCTAAGTGAGAGAACTGCTACCTACAACAGTTGTTAAAAACATACTGCTTATGACTCTGGAACACCCCAAGACACCAAAACCTCAGACAGAGGTCTAGTGGAAGATACAACTATTCCGTATCTTAAAAAAGGACAAGACAATTGCCATTAACACATTGAATACAATCAACAGAGTAGGTCTGCAATAGGGAGGATCCATTAAAAACCTCTTCCCTTCTTCTGACTTCTAAAAATAATAGCAATTCATTTTTTCACAGTCAGTTTCTGCCAGCTAATTATATTTTTTTCCTGTTCACTTGTGCAGAATTTGTTCACGAATATTCCTATGTACACAGACATTGCAAAAACACTTATCTTCAGGTGAATCCCATTCAAAGAATTCCAACCCTAGCTCCTGATATCACTCAGTTACTTTCATACTCACAATACCAAAGAAGGCTTTGCCAGCATGCCAAAGAGAAAGCAAGTGTCTGGAGAGTAAACCCAGGATTTGTCTTAACACCCTTGGATGTCAGGACAAAAGAACTCACGTGCATCATGGAGGGCTAAGGGACTCTCCCATTATAAAAACCAACTAGCAAACATGAAAGGTTTTACATCTTCTAGCAAGAAAAATATATGGGCTTTAGAAATGCTTTCATGTAGATTCGTCTGTAGCCTCTAGCAAAAGTGTCTAAGGATTTCTTTATATTTATTGGTATCATTATATGCACAGTAATGATCCCAGAAGTAGGGCAGGGCTGAACTAGTTTTTAGGTCTGGCTAGATAAGCATGCATTATTTCGGACTCTAGGAGACTATAACGAATGAAATTAAAATGACTGGCCTAACTAGCAGAAGGAAAAAAAAAGGAAAGAAAAAACTAATAAAACTAAGGCATAAGGCAAACAGTTATATTTAAAAATACAATAAAACACTAAATGTGACTGGAAGGGAGATATGAAGTGTAAAGATTTCACAAATTATACTTTAGATCTACTTCGGAGATAAAATATCAATGGCAATCACCCCATGTAAATGTTTTCTAGGTTTCAGACCATTATTTACTAGTTACAGACAAAAATCTCATTAACTAAAATTAAATATATATAAACTGCATTTAGTCTCTGAGTAAGCACTATTTCAGCAAAACAAGACATCTTTTAGCATCTTTGCTTGCTCAGCAACTTTAGCTTTAAAAACAAAAAAAACATTATTGGGACTAAGAATGGTAAAGACCATTCTTAGCAGTTCCTTGATTTCATTGGGGTGTGACAACCACAACATGGAAGTCTGGCCAAAAGCGTAATACAGTTGATTTTAATTCTTTTACTTTTCCAAGTAGTTTAAATCCTTAAATATAAGATTTCAAACTGTACAGCCAAGCAAAACAGTTGTTGCATTATGTTGCCTTTTTTTTTTTTTTTTTACATTTTTTTTTTTCTTCTTGGTGAAATTCAGATCCATTTTGAATTGGTAAAAACAAACAAGCAAACTAACTTTTTTTCAGAACTTGTACAGTTCTTAAGAAAAATATACTATTCTTTGACTGCTGAGAGGCAGCTTGGCAACACAATTCAGAAACTAGGATCTAGGCAGGATTTCAAATTACTAGGAAAGCCCATGACTGTCTGAATTTCTTCACATACAGTGAAGACTGTGTTACTTTCCCCACATTTTAAGTGTCATTCAGAGTATGCATCACTCTGGGGAAAGGTACAGGAAACTGCTAAAAAACATACTCCATGCCCCCTAAAACTTTACCTTGACCTTGATTGGGATCAGCAAGTATAGTCCTAAAAAGATACATCTTTTAACAGCAAAGATAGCAGGAATTCAACAAATTTCTTCCACATTTCCTCATCAACATACTTTATAACCCTGCCTTAGAACTAACACTTCAAATAACAAGAGGCCAGCTCAGATATTTGGCATTTATTGTAAACATTTCTCTGAGGCACCATCTCTTTTTAATTGATGCACTCTTCAAAGTAAAAACAAATATTTCATAATGCCTACTAAAAATTCAGAGCAGCCTCTTAACAATCATATTTCAAGCATATACTAGTTTGTCTGCATTTTGATCAAGGAGTAAATGCAGAGAGCTAAAACCTCTACTCCATTTAAGTTTTTTCCTCTTAATATAAACCTGTAAGGTATTAATTCCCACACCTTTCTTCTCAGAGTTTCAGATGCCCACTTCAAAAAGAAAACCCTAACAAATTTATTCAAACACCTTACAGGAGGCCTTGGTTCTGAGGCCTACTTTACTTGTTTGTTCCTATCACATAGTCCCAGCATGGAAATCTAGAGTACAAAATCTCCTCCTCCAGATAGCAATAACCAATAAACACAATTTTAGAGACGCATGATATTGTTTAAACAATTTTTCCACTCCACAACAACTGAAATTTTTCAAAACCAGGTATGTTCTGTTATGGAAAAGAGTGATTTGTATAGCCATGCATGTAAGTCTTCTGAACACCAAGTTTTTCAAAGCACATTGTTCATTTGTCCTCGATTTGGATTTCGAAAAAGACAATATTGTCCTCATCTCAGCCAGCTTTACTGAAGGCCAAAAAGAAGCCTTTGGCCCAGTGGGCCTATGGAGAAGACATTTTACGTTGCTACAAGTATGCCTCACAAGCTATCCACATCTGCATACCTACAAAAAGAGGTATGTATGCTGTTCACTGTGCTTACGGCTGCTCCAGTCTGCTTTAAAACAACAAAATAGGAATAAGATGAAGTTCTGTAGTGATGCAGAATTATAATGACCACATTTTTGAAGTCTTTCACCCTCATCCCCAAGGTACAATAGCTTGACTGGCTGAGGTAGTCTTTTTTATAACCTTTCTATTCAGAGAAAAGTGTTTTAAATTTCAAAATTCATTCTGCTGCAGCTTGAAAGAGCCTCATTCATTTCTGTTTTGTTTTCCATGGGAAAAAAATATAAAGTAACAGTTTCTGATGCCCTGGTACTTCAAACTGGAAGTGACAGGAGACCTATTAGCTTATACAGAGAGGAGAGAGCCATCTCTTCCCAATCCATCACCAAACACCTCCAAAGAAGGTGATAAGGTTCCTAAGAACGGATACTGGTAACTCTGGGAATGAAGGAAGGTGGGGACTGACAGTATCCACCCAGCTGACAAACGGTGACAAAAGTCTTCAGTAAAGTGGTCTAAAAGTACAAAGGAAGCACAACCTGCACAAGGAAAGCTATTGACTGATAGATCCCAGATGTGCTTCATGTTAAAAGCTGTAGCCCTGTAAGGTATGTCCCTGGTGTCTTGCCTCCTCTTTGTCACATCTGAATCAACTGCCTGCTGGCTAAGAATGAGATTTATTTCAGCTTTCCATTTTAATATAATTTTGATAAACAAAGATGTTCTTGAGGGAGGTGCACATATGCTTCAGCTCTCAAGCTGCTCACCCAAGAATTGAAACATGCAAAATTGCCAGTCCTTATTAAGGTCCTTACCACTGTATTTATAATGTGTTATGCAGCCAGAATAATCCATTACATCTTTTTACATTATGACCTTACCAGTAGCCTACCCAGGACAAATATGCACAAAGACTGACAAGAGACTGCATGAGGACTATTTCTGACAGAAGGCTGAGTTCAACATTTATTCATCTTTAATTTGACTGTACAGTATTACCAAGACTACTGTAGCACACAATGTTCTTGTAAGGTTATGAACTGGTTTGCATCTTTCCACTGCTAGAATTTAATACTGTACTAAGTGTGATATATCTCATCCATTATTAATCCCATCCAGTTCTGCAGCAAGTTTCTATAAAACCAATGTTGAAATACTACACTCTTAAGGCTCCTGCCAAATCTGTAAGATGTAATATTAATATGGTTATGTTCCAGATAGGTGCATTTAACCCACACTAAACAATCTGCATGTTCTGCTTGCGTATTCCTGGGGAATATTTATCCTACTGCTACAGCCTAGGAAATGGTACTTCAGTGAAGTTTATGACAGTATTACAAATACTGCTCAACACAAAGTAAAGTTACAGATAAAGTCTAAATAGGCCTATTATTGTTTTCAGATAGAGCTAAATAAGCCATGTGATTTTTCTGGACTACAGAAAGCTCTCATTCAAGAACAAGAAAAAACACTGGTCTGAAATGCAACAAATCCTATTATTTATAGATAGTTAGGATCACTTACTGCAGTGATCTGGCATTCAGAATTGTGTGACATGCCTACTTTCAGTGAAGTAAAGCAGACAAAGCCTTACAGCATAGGTCCATCCCTTGAAAATTCTTACGCATTATATTTTTTTATAAAGCAAACATTCTTTTCAGTTGAAGAGAGAAATCTCTATTCCAGCTTCTGTTATTTCCATCATTATCTCCACTTCAGAGACTTCTCTACCAATAAAAATTACTCCCTGCCATATGTCTGTAATACTGAAAGAAAATATCTTTAAATAAAACATAACAAGCAATATTCTATTTAAGACTTGGTTCTCTATAATACTGCTGTAAACCTTCCTCTGTTCTCTGAGAGGTCAATGGGTGTTTCACCATCAGCTCCAGGTAGAACAGATTTAGCTCAGTACTTGAAGCAGGCCAGTGTCCAATGTAATCACAAAAATTTAGTTTTTTACTCAACACTCTTGGTTTTGCTCTCCTCAGCATGTGAAGTACTGCATAAACACACATACATAGCCCCTGCTTTGGTGGTCCTACAAGAGAAACTGTATTGCTTAACTTAAGTTCCAGCCCACGTAAGCATAAATAATTTACAGAGAAGGGCTTGCACCTACAAAAAAAAAAAAAAAAAGAAAACCTACAAAAAACTTGACTTAAAGGAAAATTGAAAAAAGATCAAGACATGAATACTACTTGTCACACTTCCAAAATTTTCTGAAGTTAAAAAGAAGTAGTATTTAAAGAATATCACACTGTTAAATCAGTTACTCTCTTGCAAACCTTGTGTTTTGTTTCACTTCCTCTACTTTGATTTGAGTAACACCAAACTGCCCTTAACATGGCTTGTTCCAAACACTAATAGGCCAAATGCTGGTGGGATTCCCAAGAGTAAGACAACAGTACCAAAACATAGAATGTTAACACGTTGAAAACGTATAATTCATCTTTGATACATTTACAGAAATTTGAAAGTCTGGCTATCATTAGCAATACATTGAACACACTAAAATATGAAAATATCATACTACAGAATGTTCCATTTCTGACAGCAATTTAAACAGACAATTGTAAGAAATATTCAATTGTGTAATTAAGCTATCTGGATAAAAGGCAACAAGTTTGTTCTTTTCCATTTTTTTTCCCCCTACTCTCCCCCTCCTGCCAACGGGAGACACTTTTTGCAGACACTCTTAGTGTAATACTCTAAAGATCCACTGAAATTTTTTTAAATTGTGCTTTGTACTTATGCATAGCACAAAAAAGTACAGCAACATTACTGAATAAGTTACTTGATGGAAAAAAAGGTGGTTTTGGTTTGGTTTGTGTTTTTTTTTCCATTCAGTAGTTCTGTTTGTTCTCTTCCCAGTCTTAATTTGACCTAAACCTTTGAAAAAGAAAAGTACAAGTACATTCTGAATACATCTATATTGCAATCAGTCAATGGATAAACCGCTCTTAACTAGGTAGGGAGTAGGTAGGTGCAGTGCTACTGTATCAGCACTGTTCCACTCAGCAGCTTCTGCTGTGACCTACAAACACCTACATTCTCTGCTGGCAGCCTTAAAGACTCAGCTGGGCAATGGCTATCTGTTAAAGAAGGATTAATGTATAGATCTTCAACCCCACATCTAACTGAAATAAGAAGTGAAAATGAAGGAAAAACTAGACTATCCAACATGATAGAAGTAATAAAAAGGGAACATATTTCTCATCTGTTAACCTTGAATATCTGCTAGCTCAAGATTTTCACATTCTTCATGTATCTTTTCACTGTTCATTCCTTAATAACCACTCAAAAATCAGCTGCACATTAAAGAAATGCAATATAAATTTGACTGGACTCACTACATCTGAGATATCCTCCAATACAGCATAAAGCTAATTTAGCTGTCACTTACTGTAAGTAAAATGACAAATATCTGTAATATCTGTCAAGATACGAAAGCTTTAAAAAGAGTTATGCAGCTGTCAACATTTTGATGACTTTAACAAGAGGAAAATAAACGAAGAAGAGAAAATAGACAGCATGTCTGTTGTGTATCCAGTTGCCAAAGTCTTCCATTACTTATATTAATAAAAATAAAATTACTTCATAAAAATAAGATAAACAACAAAGACTTCTGGAATAAACTGATACAGGTAAACATATTAGTACTGGTGGAAGACAGTTGTAGGAAACACTGCTAAAAATGGAACATAGATCTCTTCAGTAACTCAATAATTATCATATCCAGCATTTATTTAATTAGAACTACTATTTAAGCACCAACAACACAGGAAACCTTAGAAAACACAACTGAAGTGACTGATCAAATACTTGGCCTCCTATTTCTTGACATGATGTTGTTGGTTTTTTTCTATATTTGATTTTGCCTTTTTTTTTAAATGTTTGTTTAATTTAACATTTGTTTAATGTTTTTTTTTTTTTAAGTGTTTAGTGATTCAACAATACCTTAAATCATTTCAGCTCCTGAAGTATCCTATTACATATTTTTTGCAAAGACGCATCTTAAGGGTTGTCTGTAAAGACTTTTTGACTGAAGCAGTCCTTAACTTTTCTTGCACACATATTGTCAGTCTATTTTTATTTATCTGTCAGTTTACAGGTGTTGACAAAAGTTTATGCCTCCCCCCCCAAGAAAAACAGAGTGCGTTTACAATTTTAGCACAACTTATCCTATTTTACAGCTGGTTTTAAAACATAAAACATTCTGCTCCAAAGGAAAATGTCAAATACAAGATTTTAACACACAGAGAGAACTAATTACATGACATTAAAATAGAGATAAAATATTATAAATTAATAATTTTATATTTTCTGTCGTATCCCAGTAAAGCCTGAATATGAACAACATATATATAAGAGGTAAATAATGGTCAAAATTGTGATCTGATTGCTTGTATGGGTACTCACTTTTAACTCATCCCAAGTGTGGAGTTTTATAGCTGTGAGTCTTTGCCTCTAAAAAATATATTAGACTTTAAATATAAGAATTACCTAGAGAAAGGAGTACAGTTTTATCTTCTTCCATCCCTCCCAAGAGATCTCCTGCTACTAAACACCTTCCACATAAACCTGCCACTCTCATTTTTCTAACCTGTTCCTATTTAGACAGAAAATAGTCATATCAATCTACCATTTCTGTCATGGAAAAAACTATGTATGGGAATGCTAACGACTTATTGCAATCATGCATTTTTTAAGAGTAAAGTCTTTTAGCTCTACGCTGCATATGCGACTGTGGGATCCTGACCTAGGATACAGGACCTTAAGTTCTATGTCAAAACAATGAAAATATGGCTGCCATATATCTTACCACAGCAGAAAGCAAAATAAAATTCCTTTTATTCACTTTGAAAAAATACTCCACGTTCTGAAAAATCTGATTATAGCAAATATGAACACTAGAAGAAAAGTTTTCTCCACGGACCTTTTGTACACTGAACTCCATCCATACCACCAAGAGTTAAATCCATTTGGGGGAATAGGAATGCAAATCCAATCTTTCACTAATAATTTTAATAGTGACAGAATCTTACACAAGCAGTCAAAAAGAGATACCTTAAAGCTATTGAAAATGAAAAAAAAAGGAAAAAAAAGAAAACTGTACATATGAAAACAGCATTTTGATTTTGCTCCCCATTTTAGCCCCACTCTAGCAAGCAGATTTTACAAAGCAAGAATTTATGGGTGACAGAAAAGAAGCAGTCAGCCTGCTTCTCATCAAATCTCAAGGTGAACCACCAGAATAAGACATAGTTTTTCTGAGGTATTAAATCAAAAAATGAGCTCCTGCAAGAAACAATAAAGGAGATAATATAAAAGAGCCTAGAAAGAAGTGAGAAGAATACATTATATCTTGTGATTAATACCAGTATATTTGTAAAACAGACTTCCTGCAATTGCAGGAGGCCGAAGTTAAAGTACATTGATGCAGTGCACAAACTTTTCTAAATAGTTATTTCAATTGGTGAAGACTGAGTTTTTAACTCACACCTCATTCCTGCCCACCAAAAACATACAAATTTTAAGTATTACAGATAAGCGGTTGCAAACACCTACACATACAACTCTTATTTCATTTGAGGGCAACACTTGAGTTGAACCTTCCCCACATCCAACACTATTTGTGGTTTTGCAGCAGCTATTTAAAGGGCTTCCTACCTACTGAAACTAAACCTGTAAAGCACTTAGGTTCGTTTCCTCACAAAGAGTGCTATAATTAATACTTAGTGCTTTTAGTGTGTGTTTTTTTTTAGTGTGTGAGTACATGCATGCATGTGTCAGTGCCATCTTAGACAGCTGATGCTTTGGTTAACATCTTTTAAAGATTCTTGCAATACGTTAAAAAATACAAATGTATAATCTTTGGGATTTTTAAGCATGCATCTGCTTTACATGATTCTTTCTCAGGAACATGATTTCTCTCAGATTTTGAGATTTCCTTAAAACATCATCTGATTGTGAAATATTTAATAGCCATCTAGAAGCAGGAAACAAATTTCCAGGTGTGATCCAACCAGTTCTTACAGTAAGCATGATCAGGTTTGCTTGAAACTTCAGCGAGGGTCATAAGCAATACGAAAATGAAGGAATTAAGAAACCACGTAGGTTGCCATATACTGTCAACAATAGAAAACAATTGAAAAGAACATTGGAGTGGCTCTAAGAAAAAGTAACCTTGCAGTCATCTGTGATCCTTAAAGAATATATTAAGCACCAAGATAAATAAAAAGTACTGACACTACAACAGAAGTATTTGTGTGTTATGGTGATGAGGTATACGTGACTAGGCTGATAAGATTTTACCCTACTATTAATAATAAGGTGGCTGCATTTTATCCGTAACATGTTATGAACAACATATATGAGAGGGTTTCTAGATGAAAAGACATACTTAGTCATTAGTTTATGTGGTTTTGGACAGAGGGAGATTCCCACGAGACAAGGTTTTGTGGCTACTCTGTTTAAATGTGTTTATCCATTCTAAAAGACTAATGGTCACATCACATCATTTGGCTCAAAAACAAAGGAATAAAGCAAAACTGAAATCAACTGTAAAAAGGGCAGGGTAAATCTCTAATGTAGCTACTTAAAATAGCAATAACATTTTACAAACAGATTTGCACATAATTTTTCTCAACAATGATGATTCCTGTTTCACTTGCACAGAAAAGCCAATAGAAATAGTGAACCAATTATGTGCTTTTAAACTAGGAACAAAAACACTAAAAAAGACAATTTGATTTTTTTTGGTACTGTCTGTCTTGCCAAGAACAGAAGTTACTTGCCTTCTATTATTAGCAATTTATAGTATTTAAACATTTTTTAGATTTATAAATTTGATATTTTAAATGATATAAACAGATGAACTATTGTATACAACTTAACCCCATTAAAAGTATAGAGTAATTTGACCTCATTAGCCCAGCATAAACATGATGAGAAACTGCAGTTCATTTAGCAGATGACATTGGTTACATGTTCTGATACTGTTTGTGGCAAAGTAAATAAATAAATAAATAAATCAACATTAGATGTAAAATTATCTGTTTTATTTATACCTGTCCAAGCTCAAGAAAAAGAAACATGTCTTAGATATCAGAAAATGAAGCCTTCAAACATTGCTACTCCACATTATCACACTCATCTGGTCTTTAGAAACAGGAACAGCTGCGTTTACTGATAAGAAAGCAGGAAGATGTTGTATGTTTTTGCACAGATGTTTGTAAAATCATTCTTTGTTAAGCATATGTCTAAGAAATAAGCCACCTTTAATCTTCTCTAATGGTTAAGTCAAATGAAATAAATGACGGCATAGAATCTTTAAAACGTACAAATAACAAAAATCAGTATTTACATTACACAGAAAAGAATTTTTCTCAACTGCATAACTTTAATTATCAGAAATACTATGAACTGATTAGAGATCAATGAGACTAAATGTCAAGCAAATATTTATTAATACTACTTAGAGGAGTATACTAACACTAAGAGTCTGTACTTCAAAGGGTAAGTATGGGAGAGTCCTTGTAAATCAAAGGTATTACAGATTCACAGATTTCTCTAGGTTGGAAGAGACCTCAAGATCATCGAGTCCAACCTCCGAATTACAAACAACTGAATTATAGATAAACAAAACATTAATAGCAATTGTCCCATTACAGTAAAGGTATGTATGATGAATGTTTCATTATTCTTCATCATATAATTCAGCTAAGTAATCATGAAGTTTGCGAAACTGATTTTAACACAATAAGGCAAAAGAATGAACTTCTAAAAGAAAACTCATTTTTTACATTTTATTCCATGTATATATTTTATACACATGAATTCCATATGAACTGACATACATACAGCCTCACTACACATACCTGTGGGAAGAGTCCACAGATAAGACAGGCAACTGGGGCTTAGTGAATCTGGATCTTAGGATCGTGTGTGTGTGTGTGTGTAGTTTTATTTATTTATTTATTAAATTCAGGTAGATTTCTATAAAGGCAATCATTATTACAAACACTACATCATAAACTGCTAAAACCTATCTGAATAATCCAGGACTAATAGACTCATTAACATAATCACAACTTAAATCTTTCACACCACTAAAAAGTCTTTACAGATTGTTCAAATATTTATGTAAAAACACTCAGTCCCAGAGAAGCTGGATGCCTACCCAGGGTAAAAGTTACTTGCATTAATTTGAGTGACTCAGACAGGGATGGGTCTGTATGGGTCCAAGTTCAGCAGCATACAGAACCTGGAGGTCACCTATTGCTTTGTTTCTGTATAGATAAATTCCAAAAATAAATAAATAAATAAAATAAAATAAATAATAAAAGTAACACCTGTCTCCCAAAGTCAAGAAGCAGAATTCAGGAGAAGGTAGTACACCATTCCTCAGGGGTTCTACCTCAGGGCAAAGCTGAGAAGGAAGCTGCTGTTGCTTCAGCAGTACCAGAGCCTTATAAAGAGGAAAAGGCAGGTTGTCCCTTACCCAGCACTGACAGCCTGGGAAGTGAACCACTTATTCTAGAGTAAGACCTGGCCTGCAAGCAGAAGCCATCATGGGATATTTCGTATAGTTGCCTACAAGACCAGGGTAACACTTCAAAGCAGAAAATTGCTTCCTAAGAAGCAAAGAACTAGGTTGGCACAGACAAACAGGAAGCATTACAAAATCACAAGAAAGTAACCCCATTAAGAAGAATTACCACACCCATTAAATAACAGTCAGTACTTAAGAGTCCCTGAAGTCATCTCAGTTACAAAAATTATGTACTTAACTATGTCTTAAATAATGTATTGTATAGAAGGGAAAAGCAGAAAGCATATGGAAAAGTATGCAAAATATAAATATCAAAAGAAGAAATCCAGATTTTTCTTCCAGAAGTTTATGTAACTATATGTTTTCAATCACAAAAAAAAAAAAGTTTTTAATAATACCTTACTTGAAGAACCTTGATATGTTCAAAGTTATTTTTCAGAACAGATCAATTCTTGCTACAGAGCAGATACATCAAAATTCTGCATGTTAAAAGGCAAACTCATCATTTTGTAAACAACTTATTAAAAATATTTTTTTTATCATTATGTGAACTGATACCAAATTTACATGTTTTTATTTATCATTAAGTTCTACTTGAGTTTGTTCCTGTTCTATTACTACTAACAAGAGCTGAAGAAACAGCATCAGTTAAATGCAGGTGGATTGTTCATACTGAAATGGGAGAAGGATCCCATCTGGGTTAATAGCAAATGGAAATCACTCAACAACCTAAAAATTATTGCTTTCTGTTCCCAGGACAGGCCAGTGATGGGGCAACCGAGTATGTATTGTATATGTCTGTTACACACTTCTGAAGTGTCAGCTACACAAAACAGAATGTGAACTGGTCTTTCTCCTTAGACTCAAAATGTGGCAAGGCTACAGTAATGGCTTAAGATCAAGAAAACTTTCCATCTGTTCATTAAACAATTAGGCTAAAATTCAACTTATGCAACTGACATCATAAAACATAAAAAGCCTTTAATTACTACAATTCTGTAGATATATGTATTAGAGAAGACAGCCTAGAGGTGAAAAGGCTCTGTAACCTATCATTTCCATGCTCTTAATAGTCTGTGGTTGCCATAGACTTTCAGTAAAAACTGAAACTGGTAGTTTCTCCAACTAGTACATATTTTAGAACATCAGGTCAACATTTATTACTGCCAGTATTTTTTATAAAATAATCTAAATATTTTAATATTTAAATACCATTACCAAAACAGCAAACAAAATAAATTTTCTGGAAGAAAACCAAAAGCTTAAGTTTGAGGTTTTTTTTTCTTTAACAGCTCTTATTCCTAAAGGTAAACCTATAAAAGTACAGATAAATACTCAGCACAACAAAGAGAAACCAAACTACAGAAGCAGTGCTATAAAGAAATACCAAAATCACCAATGAAATAACCAGCTTAAAATTTGCACCACTTTTCTGCCTAGTCCCATTTGCCTTCTTCCCATTGTGTGTCATACAATTAACTTTTAACAACATGGTCTTGATTGACACAGTGGATGATAGCAGGCAAGAATTGATATCAACAAATATACCAAAATAGTACCTACTGTCTCCTAATCAACCTTAATATACCTTTAACTGTGCTCACAGAGGCACAATTTAAAGCCAGCAATAGGCAAGGTCATCTCAAATGAAGGATTTCCAGAAAAAATACAGTGAACAAAGGGGCAAGATGAAGCATACAGCTGTCCTTTAGTGCTTTAATTTTTTAAGTAGTTTGTATTCAGCAAAGACTAGTCAGAAAGAATCTTCACTTGTACCAGGCACTTCACAGTTTAACCGAAGTCATTCGTGCTGTCTGCAGACTATAACTGCTCACAGATTTTGCAGAGCCAACAATGCATCAATAGTGAATGATTATATCAATTACCTTCTAGATTAATACGTGTGGGGTTTTTTTAGCTGTATGGTTGGATAGAATAAAACCAAGAACTGATGCCATGGTGCAGTGCAACTGTTAGGCTTTTCCCATTAAGCTTATTTGACAAGTTACTAAGATATTGTAAATGGGCGGGTAAATGCTAACTACCTACCCAAGATGATGGGTGATGGTGTTTTGCAAGCCATATGGGGGGGGGGGGTAGGATAATTTCATGTACTGAGATCTTTCACTTCAAAAAGGATTTAAACAAGAGTTGTTTTCTATGAGACTTTTCATCTGAAATAATATAACAATATTAACATGGTAAATAATCTTCTTCCTTCCTGCCCCTTCCTCCCTGTTGCTATTCTTCTATTTCATACAAATACCCTTGGGAGTGAGAAACAGACAATCCAATTTGTTCTGCTTAAGACCAGAAAGAGATCACAAAGTAGGGTAGAATCCCTTCCACTACTTCAGAAAGTTTCACTGCAGTACTTGCACAATCATGGAGGATGAAAATTTTGTTCAGTACAACTGGGAACAAAACCGCAAGAGTCCATTTGTTGTCAGCCATGAGATTAACTGCATATTGGTGAAGCATATGTACTGTATATCAGTAAACTTCATCAACCTATATCATCAGAGTACCTCTAACAAACACAGTACCCCCAACAACATGGAGGCAGGTGGAAGAGACTGAAGGAAGACAGGTTTCTCCACTGCACTTGACTTCAGTGTATGTACCCCAGCAAAAATGGTATCATTAATTTCTAGCGACAGGGTTGGTTGTACAGCAACTATTCGTATTTCTCCTCAAAAATAAAAGCTTATTAAAATCAAAATACAACAACAAAAAAAGAATTAAGAATTTTCATCTGATAGCCTGAAAAATGTAGGCTGCAGCTTTGGTACAAAAACCACTTCAGATTATTAAAAATGAACACTACAGCTGGGTTATTCAGCATTATACTACAAGCCTTTTCCTTCTAGTAGGTTATCACAGTTTTTCCACTGAAAGATTTAAGAAATTTATACAGTAGCACTATTTTATCAAGAAGAGAATATTTTCCCAATTCTACAAACAGATAAACTTAATGAAAGTGTTGACGTTAACTGAACCTAAGTGAAAAAAAATATATATATATATTTTTTATAAGTTGTGCTGCTTAATGCTGAGTCTTAGCAAGACATTTTCATCTGCAATACTTAAATTAGCTACCATATTATAAGGAGATGAACGTAAGATATATCAAGAACCATGCTGAGATTGTTAACCATAGCACAACTTTGCTACTTTATTCCGTACTTTCAAGCTGTCCTTAAAAAATTATCAATATTTAAATTGATTTTTGAATGAAAAAAAAATATATTCTGTTATCCTTCAGTAATCTTTGAAGGTTAAAGCCAAGTTTTAAAGTCATCTATGTACTGTTGTATTGGACTCTATTCAGACTGCAATTTGACTGCTTCCAAATGACAAAACTGACATTGCGCTAATGCTATCATCTCCAAGGGTTTAGCTCAGGCACCAAAGTGATGTCAAGGACAGATCAACATCTGAGATAACCCACAAAATGATTCAGAGTATATAAACAGGTATAACTGGCTCATTTACAAAACATTGTGTAAAGGATGGCACTAATTTGACCACATCTATTAATTCTACTCTGTAGCATTGTTAATTCATTTAAAAGCATTCTGATAATTCTCCTTTAGTTATATCATCTCAAAGGAAAGAACCAGCGTGATCCTTACAGACATCACCCAACACAAGAGGCAATAAAAAAATCCAAGTGATTCTAATCTTAATCTACACCACAACATAGTGTCAGGGGCTCTGTCAAAAAAGGCATTGCTAAATATTGGTCAGCCCTAATTTAGAACTCAGAGAAGGATTTATTTTTTTTTTGAGCGGGGTGGGGTGGAGAAGGGGAGGGGGGACTGATTTTGTTTATTTCTGGGTGGAGTAATTCCTGCATTCAAATAGGTACATAAATCTGCTAGGCAAAAATGTAATATGCATATTATGAACAAGTTAATGCCTATACTAGGTAAAAGAGGAGTAAAGAGAGAAATATAAGAAGAATTCATTGGACTGCCTGTTAAAATATCCTTTTCTTCATAATCATAGTCCTTTAAAAGACACACTTATCAAGTCAAGCTATAATGGGCTTCTTCCCACCCCCAAAAGAATTTACTGTGCTTAGTGGTAAAAAGTAATACAGGAATGGAAGAAAACATTAGAGAAATTGTGTTTTATTAGCAGAGCAGTTCAATTAGAGTGAATTAGGAATACATTTTAAGATCAATCTTCATTTCAATATAAAATATGAAATGCTAGCTATAATGAAACTGGCTTCATGTTAATTATTATCTTTCATTCATTTGGCTTTATTTATTGTTCATTTCTCATTTTAGAATTCAAGATTTTAAACAAGGACACTAGAGAAAAAATTTTTACCTGTGTGTCCTAACATGATCATAGAGAACAACATTTTTGTACTCCATTTTAAACAGTTATCTCTACATCTATCCTGTCCTACAGATGTGTTACATAGATGGATACACAATACTGAGGAGTTTTGAATGACATGAAAAACCCATAAACAAACAGGACTCAACTATCCAAAGGCTACTTCTACTACAGAGCCCTCAAACTCTGGGAGAATGAAAAACAAAATAAGTAGCATATCTCTGTATTTCTACCCCATCAGCAGACCAAGAAATCCTCCAGAAGGAAGGTTGCAGCTCCAGGGCATGCTGTCTTCAGTGATGACACCAGTTTAAGATGTTACAGTCTTTCCACCTTCCTTCCAGTATTTTTTTTCAGGCCTGCATGCACTGCACATTGCCTGCCAGATATGCTAGTACAGCTGAGGAAGTGACACAGAGGCAGAAACAAGCAGTCAGTGATGATAGAGGGAATATTTCCAGTGAACACTACTGCCAAAAAAATGATATATAAAACATCACCTCCCAAGTTTGTATCTGTGAGTTTTATAGAATCTAGGCCTAAGCTTCTCTATAGAGAAGCAACAAAACACGCAGGCAATCCAGCTTCCACAGCTAATACTCCATTTTTGTATCAAGCTTAAAATTTAATATAGAAGCAGCTAGTTTATTTAACTACTAAATCAAAAGGAAATAAAAATTAATAGGAAAACAGTTCTGTTTACCCTTCCTCCACCAAAACAAAAACAAAAGACAGTTTTACAGTAGTAAAACCAACCTTTTGCATAAAGTAGAAGTCCACTTTTTATATACATATATATATATATATATATACCATGTGTACATAAATGACTGCATTTGAAAAAGGAGAAAAAAAAAAAAAACTTTCGAGGTGAAGGTTGTCCTTAGGCCCAAAAGCTAACAACTACATGCTGGCATGTCACCACAGATGCAGGTTCAAGAATTTTAAGTTGAGCAAGTAGACCAAATTTCTAACAACCTGTACTCCAAAAAATAGTACATCTTGGGATTATTTTTTTTGACCTATAATTAATTAAAATTCTCTAACATTGGTTTCACATAGACATGCGCCTGGTTTAGACCTGCTGTGGACTCATGTGACCTCAATGGACAAATCAATGAAGAGCTTCACAGAAAACGCTTAAGATTCGAGATAGCCATGTATTTCAACTTCAAGAGGGCAAATATGCAATGAGAAAGTTTTCCATTAGAATTTTACATTAGAATTAAGGAGAAGGAACCACATGAATGTAAATTCAAGTGTACAATCATGAACATGAGGTTAAATAAGTTAAGATGCAGTGAAGGGGAAAGAGGCCAATGAAACACATTGTCTTTAATGATAAGACCATTAGAAACCAAATATTTCAGTTAGAAGCATGTGATTAAAACTGTGGTGTTTCATTCAGGAAACATTTATTTCCTGAATATGGAGATAAATTCAAAATATTAGGCTATAAAATAATCTGGAGGAGGAGAAACAATAAAGTACATGAAGACCAAGTAACAAAGTTATCATCAATACAGCAAAAGAATGAAAGAAAATGAAGATAAAAAATGAAAGGTACAGTAGGTCACCACATTTTAATAGGCACTGATGGGAACAACTGTTTCTATATTGTCTTCATTTATTACAAATCTGGAGAATTTCTTCTCTGTAACATCATCATCCTTTCAACTTACACAAAAATTAAAAGCTGTCAACAGGCTGATGAGCCAACTGTGAATTCTGAAAGGCAGCTTCTACCAGAAAAATACTCTGATACTGAAAACTGCTTGTGATGAAAGGTAGCTTTACTTACCCCACCATCAGTCCCACTCTGCCTTTTTACAATTTAAATACTCAAAGCAAACAAAGAATGTGAAGAACAAAGAAAGTAGCAATCAGTTGAATATGTCCAGGCAGGACAGGAACACTAGTGAGCTACTTAGGATTAATCCTGGAGGTGCTGGCTTGTTATCATCCCAGTAAGACACAAGCTCTGTAAATCACCTCTCAAATGCTATTTGTTGGAGCTAACACTATAAGGAGAAATGGGATTATGTAGGCAATCTTTGTCCCCTCAGATGCTGGGAGCCATGCAGCACGCAGCAGGCCTCAAACCCAAGTGCAGCACACCGTGCAGATCCCAGCCCTAAAAAAGGTTGCCCTGTTTCCTTCCCTCAAGCTTGTGTAGGGCTTTCTTCAAAGAAAACAATTCTATTCATCATTTCTCCTTACAAATAAACAGGATATTCACATGAGAACTTGTTGCGGCAGCTTTAGAAAGTGGCAAAGCCAACACAGGCAGCGTAACCACTGGTGCTGTGCAGGGCTGCAGGCAACCTCCCCACTGCAATGCACTGGTGGACTTCAGCCCGCAACCGAGGCACACATGCATGAGCAGGGACTGACGGCTACACTGTACGTGTGGCACGGCACTGGCATTACTCACGTCAACTGCTACGTGGAACTCTAACTCCCGGACGGAGAACTGCCTTCTGGATAGGATAGCTACACTTGGTCAGTCAGGCAACACTACCAGTGAGCCACCTTTTGCCTTCAGGCTATATGCCAGCAAGGAAAAGTCATCAGTGTGGGCCCCTTCTGACTGAGATGAACTTGATGTGCCACCACCACAAAGTTATCACCATGGCTCACATCTACGCTTTGAGTATCACATGGTTCAGATGCACCAAAAGTCTTCTGTCTTGTCACAAATTAACAGCCTCCTCTCCTTATTTCAGCGTTGAGTAGAATTGCCAAAAATAATCCCATGATGGTTTTTACTCTGTTTCTATTTGACATATCAGCAAAAAAAAATCTCCTACTCACCCTGCTCCTCAGACACATTTTATCAATAGCAAATCTAACAAGGAAAATCCTTCTGTTTTACAGGAACCCACAATATGTCACTGGAAACACAGTCCTTAGCTGCCCGTAAGGGAGTGGAGACTCATCTACAGTTTAGCAGGAGTTCCCCTATGCAAAATATAAATGTTTCAGTTTAGGTTCTGAAAATAATTTTGTTAGATGAAACCAAGAAAATTTGTTTGTACTTAAACTGTTTTACAACATTCAAGAACCTTCTAGTACTCAAAACCATCAAAAGTGTAAGCACACGAAGATGACACACAAGCTATGCAGAAAGTCTATACAGAGCTCTTTTCAAAGACTAAAGTTTTCAGCTCGAATCAAGGAAAAAGTCTGATGGAAATAGAATATGCACTCGACTGGATGCAACAGTCCATAGTGAAGTCAGCATATGAACAAGTAGTTTTTAACATGAGACAACTGTGCATTTTTTCTGCATGTGGAATGGCAAAGCTTTTACCTGAATTAAATATTAATAAGTCTCATGATGTAAATTTTCTGATACAGATTTTTCATCTTTTTCTGTTCCTGTTGTGCTTTGTTTGGAAATATTTTTTTCATAGCAGCAATAAAAATAAACAAACTGTTTATTATGATAGCATAATCATAAGGCTTTTAAGAAAGCCTTAACTGTGGTTAAAGCTTCTGCAAGTGAAATCACATCTCCAGTAAGTACAACTGAGAATAGATGACAAATTCCAAATACAGTATTTATGGCAAAAACAACAAAAATCCAACAAGAGTAGAGAGAAAATGCAAGTCATACTTGCAAATCTTTTCGGTATATAAACATGCAAGCTGACTGAAATAGTAGGCTGGATAGTTCCCTCTTTTTAGAATACTTATGAAATTTTCATTATGCTGAAGAGTTTCAGGGCAGGCAACATTACTTGTGTACACTATAATTTGCCTAGAATACTAGAAAGTAGAATGCTGTTTCTGAAATTCTAGGCCCACTCTTTCAGTTTTATAAACTTTTTTCAAACTTTATTATTATTATTTTTAAATGAGGAAGGCAGGGAAGAAGAGAAATTAGCTTGTTACTCCTGTAATTTTTGAAGAATTCACACTCTTGAGACAGTTATTCATCCTTGAAGATATATCCTAGAAACGTTTTTGGCCACCCTATATCCTCCCAAAATTTAATTACAGAAACAACCATAGAACATAGCCAAAATAACTAGATCCTTTTTTGGTCACATCTGAAGGTTTTATGTAGAGACTTTTTTTTTTTTTTTTTTTTTAATCTTCAGTATCATAAATTAGGGAAGCAACTGTTACCTCAATAGATGGAAGCAAAAGGGGAGAACAAAACTGGGTTACAGGAGCATAGGTATGCATGCACACAAAGCCATCATTAATTAAGATATGCCTGACTGATAGCAATGCAGTCACTCTTGAAAACATGGTTTCTCAAGACTAGCATGTGCTTTTGGAACCTGGGTAGCTTTCTCCATGGCTCTGCCCTGTTGGCGTTGATTATGTATGATTAATGGTTTAAAGGAATAAAAAGAGAAAGGTCAACTTCTGAGTTCAAAACAGAGCAGCTACATGGGGAGTAATTAAGATACTTGTGTAAGCATGATTAATAAGCACAAACTGGCACACTGTGCTGTAAACAAGATGCAACCAGATGGTTAGGATGAAAAGGATTTTTCCTAAAAAGCAATTTTTCAATGCCTTGAAAGTTGGTTTATTTTCCCACCTCTAAGTCTTACACAACTCATTATCTATACATCCTAAAAGAAAGAAAGAAATAGTAACCCCTTCAACATTCACCCGTTCCCGGCTTTTTTTATACAGATAACTACAGTTTGCATGTAAATGGATTCAACTCATCTTTGTTTAACGTTGCCTTTTATGTCTAGTTTCATGAATTGCTAAGCCTGACAAGGTTCACTGGGAGTCTTTTAACTCCCACCCACAAGTTCTCCCCGGCTGTCATGTGACTGGCAGTACAGAGGGATCAGCAATGGCATTTATGGGGAAAGCTGGAAGACAGGTGTCAGAACGGTCCAGCAGGCAAACCGAACGAACGCTAATCAGCTCTGGTGTTCTTTTACAATCCATATCTAATTCACAAGTTTCATTCTTTCTGAAAAACAATTACTAGGTTTTGAAGTTCACTGTGCATTTACTCAACTGTCTCTTCACATTAATGTAAGTGGGAACAAGAAAAAAAGAGTCAGCAGGGAAGGGACATCAAAAGATCTTAGAGCGGATGAAGGCTTTATTTTAAAGTAATATAATTACAGATGAGCATAATGTTTTACAATAAATTTAAATGTAGAGTTACATCCTTATGCGATAGAAAAATATTGGTTGGTTGTCTCTCGAACTGAAACTCCGGTACATACAAAAGACTTCGCTGAGAAGAAAAATAAACAAAAAAGTCTCATTGCAACATCAAAGGGATGGATAATAAGGCAACAGTGAGAACAACAGAATCAGTACTGGGTGTAAAGTATCTACAATCACAGGGCTTGTATCTGAGCCATAATCATAAAAAATTACAACTAATATTTCTCACATTTCAGATTTTTCTCAGTTCAACATATTTATTCTCCAAAGATAAATTTTGATTCATCTACATTAAAAAAGAAAGCACAAAAAACCAAAACAACCAAGAAAAAAAAAACACCAACCACCAAACCCATAAACCAGAGAAACCCTCTACATTCCCTATTGACAAATCCTCTTAAAGTTTGAGTATATAATCTGGTAAAGCCTCAGCTAATCTTCATTGGTTGTAGCGTTACTGACTCCAATATTGGGAAATTTGCTTTTGTGTTATATAATGTTAGGAGACATTTTAAACTCAGACATATTTTCAGATAAAGTACAGATTTCTTAGGCACTTCACTTTCACTCCCACAAGATGCTATAAGCACACAGCATCTGTTTTGCAAATAATCCTTTTCCTCCATATAAATTAACAACCCTTCAAGAACTTCCCTACAGAAAAGAAGGATTTGGTAAGGAAAACAAAAAAGGGCCTACACATCAGGAACTCATTTGTAAAACTATTCCGTTGCTCATCGGTATTTTTGACATTTTTTCAACTCTGATATAGAAAACTCCTTTATAAAGAAGTCACATATTGAAATACATGTTTCCATTAGAAACTCTATGCAAGATTAAAGCGTTAAGTGATTTAGAAGTTTTCGTACTATCTGAATTGTATTTCTAGCAAAAGGACAGTCATCCATCTAGAAATACAAGAGTATCTGAACTTCCTATCAATTAACTACAGAGAAAGGAAAATTATTGCTTACTTCCACGTAAGCAATTTTGGCACCTGAAAAGCAGCATGGTATGTAAACAGCTTTCCCTTTTTCACTGAGAACAATCTTTCCATTTCTAGTAAGACAAGCCTGTGTCAATCATGATTTTTACCACCACCCATTAAATAACTCTTCCTGGACAGGCAGTTATCATGAAATAGTCATGATAAAGTCAACATATAGATTGCTAACATACTGCATCTTTGAAGTAGGTGAAGGAGAATGTTAGTACGTTAGGATGAGGCTAGCACTGCTAAGGACACTTCACTTGTCTTAAATATCCATAGCTTAGAAATGGGCTTAATTTAAAACCAGATAATTGTGCTGCCAAGAGTTTGGCAGTGGAATGATTAAAGCAACTCATCTCCAGATATCCTAGTCTCAGAGTTTTCAAATTCACTTTGCAAAAGCAATAAAAATTTTTATTGATTGTGTCTGGAACTACTGTTAGGATAAGTCTCAGGAGCCTAAACAACTCTGTTGAAAAAACAAGCTCATGTGAAATGTGCTGCCATTAATATTTGTGTTATTAGTTTATATGGGATGAGTCAGCCTATGGCTTCATTCCACAATCAATCATTCTCATATTATGTTTGTTGTTTTTTTTTCTGTCGATAGTAACAACAAAAATGAGTAAACAAACAAATCAGCATAGATGTTACTTGTCCATGCCAAAAGAAAGTGGGATGAATAATTTTGTGTGACATACATCCTACATATTGAGAGCTTCAGCTCATAGTGATTTCCTACTTCTTCACAAAGCATCTTTGATTACAGTTCTCTTAAAACAAATATATATTTAATGCTGATTAGTAATTTTCCATGAGTAATTTTTTTTTCTTCCTTCTTTTTAAACCACACAGCATGCTGTCCAATTTATATACTACACAGAAGGCTTGGAGTTACTAAAACGGAAAGCCAAAATGAGACAGATATCCAGACTCCACTGTTCAATGATCTTTCAGCTAAAAGTTCCAAGGTTTCACTGAAATACAAAACTGTATCAAAAATAGACAAGTATTTAAAAATGCAAAGCAACACAACTATATTCTCATTAACACTTAGAAAAGTTTTCACTCACGAACTCGTGTCTGGATAGAAGTACATCAACTTTAAGTCTGAACTTTAGCCTAAGGACTCATCTTTCAAGGGAAACTTGACAAAGCTTTAAACTGTCCCAGATTAATTAATCTAAACATAAATACTGTGCATAACAACACTATATATATGCAGAAGTTGCCTCTGCAACAAATTAAGATCCTAGTCTCCAGTACACTCTGAACACACACTTCAAGTCTCACCCATAACACCACAGAGTCCAGTTAGACAGATCTCGTGTTTATTTTGAGTTGATCAGTTTGTTTCTTTCCCTAGCACAATAAACTAAATATTAATGTTATCCTTAATAACATGATATTAACACAATTTAAAAAAATAAGACTAGCACCTCTATTTCGTATATTATTTTGCAAGGGTGTATCAGAGAGTGCTCTTTTCACCAGCTGTGAAACTCTGCAAGAGTACAACTGTATATTTCTATGTATTCTTGGTGTCTGGCAAGACATTCCCAATAACATCTGTGATTTCTCAACAGCTTAAAAGGAGAAAAATTATCCAGTTAAACTGAGAAACAATCACAAACCAAAAGCCATATGAGCACACTGGGGAAATTGGCATCATAAAGCGTTGTGGTGCAAAGGTCCTATTTCTGATTACAATGCACACTATGGCCAAACACATCACAAGTTTTCCGGACTGAAAAGCAAAATATCAGGTCACTGTAGTCTATTTTGTCTTTCTAAACCAGTCCTACCCTGGCAGCATCTCTGGTTCGAGTAAATTGTGAGTGACTTTAGCCATCAGGACAATGCTGTTCCATACATCAACAAAACTGAGAACTGACAGGTAGACTACAAACAATGACAATCACCAGGCAGCATCTAGGTTAGCATTGTTATTTATTTATTTTTGGAGGCCCTAGAGACATAGAAGCTAGTGCACAAACTACAATGAGACATGCAGATAGAGCCCATACGGTCAAACTACCCTAGTTTCCAAACAAGACTCTACCAGTATGCAATGATGTCACTGTGTGATATCAATAACATTGATAACCAACAAAGTTTTTGCCAGTAACAACCTTTAATCATCTTTGTCTCAGTGTTTTGAAGCGATATATTTCAAAAATGTCAAAACCCTTGGTGAAATGTGTTACTAAAATGAATAGTCTGTTTGCTTTCCCTATTGATATACCAGGTTTCAGACTGTCAAAGTGCTTTTAGTTGTAAAAGAAGAAGTACAAAGTTGTTTTGACAACTACAAAAAGATTTATCAGTTACGTGTACCTGCTGAAGTACCTAGATTCTCTAAGCAAAAATGTGTATGTAAAGTTCTTAATACTAAAAGTTGTCAAGTGAATATTAACATATTAATGTTGCAAACAAGATAAACTTTGAAGTATGATATGATATAGCTTATTTCTGTGAGCTATATGCGTGTTCCTTAACAACACTACATTAATTTTCTGTTTGCTTTGCTTTTAGTTGGTATAGATTTGTTTTTTCCTGTGCTTGCAAAAATTTAGTTTCTCTGTGTTGAGAAGCAGATGTATTCCTCACTTTAAAACCATTTGTGTGTAACATACCTAATACGTATAGGTATATAGCAAAATGCACATACAAACAGAAAGAATATATCACATTTGTATTCTCTCTCTCTCTCTTTCATGTACCTCACTTGAGCCAACATTAGGGAGAAAAAGCACAAACAAACTCACTCCTGAAAGGATTAGATTTCAACTTTACACCACTGTATTATCATTATTAACAAAACAGGGCTCTACTGCATCTCATCTAAATCCCTTGCAAGCCGGAAGACAGGGATATTTGCATCTGGTAAATTGTTGAGATAGCAAGTAAGAAAGAAAACCAAAACAAATGAACAAACAACAAGTTCCCTTACTACCATTCATATTTACTATTAAAATAAATAGTTTGAATAAACAATGCATACAGCTTTCCATTCTTTCTTCAGCCTAAATTAAAGAATATTAGTGAGCCTTACTGGGATATTCCTAAAAAGTTCTAAGTCCCTGCTGTTTTACATTTGCCTGTAAGCTCTTATGTAAATAGATTTCAACAAGTATTCAGCATTCATAGTGAAAAATAGCAGAGGTAGATATTAGTAAACAAATTAAATTTATGATTTAAAATTCATTTTCCTAAAACATACAGGAAAACAGTACTACTACTTTTTGAAAGATAGGTTCAGTTTAATACTTGTAAATTTTATCAGCTAAATATTTGTGACTGTTTATCAGAGTCCATTTTATCAATTATACTGGGTGCAATTACTATTATAAATATGCTGTTAAACCTTCAATATTTAAGCATACTACTGTGAGGATTTCATTGAAATATTCATTAATTAGTGCCTTTGGGTGATGGGAGTTCCTTGACCATAAATGAGCATTATCAAGCATTGCTCCATATGGATTCTGTAACATACACGTGCTTTTCAGAAGCATCATCCCTAGATAATACCAAATATGTTTAGCCCACTGTTGCTTTTTCTTTATTTGTTACAAAGAAAACTGAACTTGAAGTTTTACCCTCTATAACAAATCAATATGACTGACAATTAGTACTTCCTGAAATACATTAAACAGTGAAGACAGCTAATAAGGCATAGAAAAACAACTGCAGGTTTTCTCCCTTTACTATCCCATGTAAAGCATGAATGTCTGTAATCTAATGAATTCTGAACTTGCGTCAGCTCAACAGGGAGCTCATTCTTTTATCTTTACCTGGATTAGTAACTAAAATTGAACTGTTTTCCAATATCCCAAAACATGTCGTATGTATCTTGTCACAGTCTTAATGTAACACCATTAATTCTAGAAGCGGCTAATAATATAATCCCTAATAGAACAATTGCAATAATGCTGCTGTTATTTTGTCCAAATTAATTGTACAGTGAAAAGATAGAAGATTTGTATGGATTGATCATGAAGAGACCTCAGTGCTCTACACAGATTAAATTATTTGACTCCACAAAATACACTATTATATACCTTTAAAATCCAGCAAATGTTAGGAATAATTATATTTAGATAATTACAACAGATGATAATTTTTCTTAAATGATATCTTGACATCTCAAAGTTTACTGCTCACAACTACGAAAATTTTATTTAAAAGCTAAATTGATCTTCCTTTCCCCAATCTCAGCAGAAAAAGACAATTTTCTTGAATATGCCCCATAAACGTACTTAAGGTGACCTCTCCAGAACACGGAGAATAAAGAGGAGGAGAAAAAGGAGAAAAGGTGAAAAAGTTGGAAAAATCTGTAATGTCTTTCCCTATATTTTGGATCTCCACAGAATCCTATCTAGCCCCTCTGGTGAAGGCTGAACAAACTTTAGAAAATAACTTTTTCTAAATGACCTCAGGTTCATTCCATTCTCCAGAAAGAGTTCAGAAGCAGAGACACAAGACTGGAATTTCTAATTCTCTGAATACACTCATAGCAAATAAGATTGATCCTAAACATGTTTTTTGGGGGGTACAATACAAAAATGTTATAACTGGCCCAAACATATCTGAGTTGAGTGACACATAGCAAGAAAGCTAACATTACCTCTGTTTTAGCAGCAGTAACCAGTCACAAGCTTAAGAACCCCTTTCTTTTTAAGAGACTAATTAATTCTTTTAAATCACCAATTCTTTCCACAGGACAGCATCCCTAACTATGTGTTCCAGTTCCAAAAAAAATTTTACTGAGTTCTTCAAGCTCATCAGCCTTGTTGTTACTCACTACTCTTTGTAGTAGCTTGTACTGACTAAAGGCTAAGTTAATTCTCTTCTTCCCACCATTGTAGACAGAGATCCCAGTTTGGGTTGACATTAAGCAGTTCTCTCAACAGGAAACAGAAGATAGACTTCTACACCTGAACTGATGAATAAAGCTCCAGGTGGAAGCTCTACTAATCTAAGAAACTGAAACACCTGGAACAGAAAAATCATTTACCATTTTTGAGTGACTTCAGATGTGACAGAGGGATGGGATGGGGGTCCTAATTTGCTGCTGAAAGGCAAAACTTAACAATAGCCTATTTCAGTAATTTGCTTTCTCGCAAGACTGTAGTATGTACTGAAAGCCAGAAGATGATCAGCTCAGAGAGATGTCAGATCTCCTCTTCTGTACTGTAAAATAGCTTTTAGAAATGCTGACTGAAATGCAAGTCTGAAGCAATAAGAAATTCACATGAGTAACTCTGACCTCATATTAAAAAAAGGGGGGGGGGGGCAAGGGGAGTATATGGAAATACTTCCAAAATGGTCTATGTTTCACTGTTTTTTCCTACAGAGACAATCAAATCTTAAATGTTGCCTTTATGGACAGCAGCAAAAAGAGCAAGTGTACTTTCCAATTACTTGAAAGGGAAAACATAACTAAGAGCTTACAGTTTTAAGAATAGTGTCCTGAAGTAGCAGTTCCACAGTTGTTCCCTAGAAAAGTCTCTGCAGCCACATGGAGCGTGGCTGAACAGTGGTTCTATTTGGGATGCAGACAATTAAAACTTGTCCTTCCACTCCACTAACAGTCCTCAGCCATAGCGTCTTTGAGAAATATCACACACTGCTGCTCAAAGGAGTAGGATCAACAGTTGCTTCAGTGTTTCCGTTAATCCACAGGCATGCCTGTGCCTATAGTTAACTGTAGGAAGGCACAGATCTCACTAATCACATAACATCAAAATTGTTTAGACAGACTTTGGCACAAATTGCCAAAATCACTAACAGTATAACCCACCGCTCCCAAAAGGAGGATGAAAGTGTTGTTAACGTCTTTATCTTGAAATCCAAAATACACGGGCAAAGATCCCAGCAGAAAAAGGAAGTGTGCACCACTGTATCATATAAAGTAAAACTCACCTGACCACACAAGATAACAGCCATCATAAACCACAGGCAGCTTGTAGTGACTACAGGGAGACAAAGAAGCTACCAAGTGAAAGAGCAAGCATCTAGGAACAGCAGAAAACTTAGTAAAAAAGAAGACGACTCCACACATTAAACCAAATCTGCAAAATTACAGAAACTGTTGGTAGCACTCCTTTATTTTGGGACATTAAAACAGCAGTAGGATTAGCTGGATTGGCTAAGCAATTCTCTGCATAATAATATTTGAAAGAAAAAGTACTTTTAAGATCTGCATCTCTAGCAAGAAAAGTCATAGAATTCTTTTGGGCTGTTGTTTAAAACAGATGGTGGCTAAAGTGACATGAAAGGACAGATGTGGTCAAGTGTAACTTTTTGCCTATCTGTGACTTCTCTTATGTTTATTGGGCTTCTTTTATTAGACTTCTCTTATGTATTATTAGGCTTATTGCAATATCTCCTCAAAACTCCTATCCCACTTTGTATAAATAAAAGTAACAAGACCACATCCTTTGGTAACAACCAATGGAAGGCAGATTGGACTCCAGTCCAACCAATTTTCACTTTTCAAGGCATGATTAATATTCATTGTTTTTCCTTCAATATTTATTACAATTTAAAAATAAGTTGTTAAAAGCACACAACGGTGGTACGTACAGCTAACCTTCTGGCTTAGCAAAGTATATCAGAACAGCAAAGTTCATCAGAAGAGCAGTTAGGACGAGAAGATGATCATTTTCCAGCCAGCACATTCTTTTTTAAATGCCAGGTGAAAGCAGCAGGATTCTCTTGAAGGAAGAAGAGTGGGTCAAGAGCCTGTCTGAGGTGACCATTTATTTCAGTAGGATTCAGGCCGGAAAGCTGCAGGACTCATCCCAGCCCTCAGCTGATGAAGGCTTGTTTGTCAGATCATTGAATGGTTACCACTTGCTACTCTTAAGGCAGGTATTGCAAGATCTAGTGTACAGCATACAACAAAACTAGAAGAATAACCATCTCTCTGTGCACCAGAGAAAAGCAAAATGGTTTTACTCCACATTTGCAGCCATTGCCCATTGATGCCACCTCTCCCAACAGGTTCATCCCAACCCTGTGATTCTACAACTACCTGAACTACTCAGTTCTGCTTTCCAACCCCAGTGCACTGCTGCCTGACTGGTGTCTGAAGAAAAGCAGGTCTCCCTCTGCAGCTCAAGCTCCCACTCCCTGATGCCGCCAGACTTGACACTGCTTGAAGAACAGGCAGACTGTCTGCTCAGGAGGGCCTGAGGTCATACTGGAGCCTTTCTGCAGAGGCTCTTTTCCTCTCAATGAAGCCGGAGCCTCAGTGAGGCAGGCAGGGCTGTGACAGCCTTCATGAGCTGTGGTTGCTTCCCTGGGCTGAAGCTGACTCCAGAGTAGCAAAGTTAAGTTGAGGAGACTGTACAACACATGCACTGACACTCGGTTTCCATAGATAACAACCTAAAAATACATGCTTTATTTCCTCATAAGGAAAAAAAGAAAAGCCTCAGAGAAGTACACCATAATTATCTTAAAAGAATTAGTACAATAGTACAATAGGTGTCTATGTTCACAAAGCAAAGCTATTGTCAGAAGCAGAAATCTGTGCATAGAAGTAACATGCTGTTCTTTGAGGATGCATGACTCCTGCTAATACTGATGTAATTTATTTATACTTATTGTTTGGACAAAGCACGGATTCACCTTGGGAACCGTATGCCACCTAAAGTTGCCTTCTACAGCTCAAAACAACCTCTCACTATCTAAAACCTTCTGGTACCATGACAAACAAAAAGCAAGGCTTCTCTTCCCTTATCCAGTTCAGAAAAAGGACAAAATAAATGCCTCTCTTCACAACTTTTAGATCAGCTGTAGATTCTTTTCTTTAACCATCTCTTATTAGGGAAATAGCTGTTGTTAACGCCATCTCAAACAAAGTCAAGTCAAATGAGATTTACCAAAAGACTACCACACAGATTTCTCAGAAGTGACTGAACAATTAAAATCTTTCTAGCTTACAAAACAGACAAACAAACAAAATGTCATAGCTACTTCTAAAATGTAGGAATTTTTATACCTCCAAGCTCAAAAAAGCAGAAGGCATCTCTTATGAATCTTTCTTGTCATTCCTGTTTTCTATTGCTGGGGTCTTCTCTATAACCATGAGAATGACATACAACATCAGAACAGAGTTTAAGTTTAGTGCAACCTAGAAAACTCAGATTTTACTATAAAATGAGAATATAAAATTTGTCCCCTTAGAAATTAAAAAAAAAAAAAAAAAAAAGCCCAGAGAGTACAATATTCTTTATTACATAAACATTAAAATTGTAAATAGCTCTCTAGGTTAAATTAAAATTACGAAGTTTATTTTGCACCTCTGGTTTTAATGCATGCACACTGGTACTGAGATGTATATTAAGATCTTCTGGTGTCATGTTTCAGTGAGTTTAGCTTGTATATTACATTCAACATACTACCCTTCAGAAGCTAATTCCCTAAGCCCTAGCACAGGGCTTAGTTCGTTATGTAATGCTAATCCACAGAAGTTGTGTCCTACCTAAAGAAAGCAAATTTAATTCCTGTTTTATCATAGGGGAAATGTATCACTACAGCAGAGCCATGACTTTAGTATGGACTCAGGGGAGATCAGTTACAGAGACTGGAATAAAATCAAGCTGACTCTGCATTCAGTAACCCAAACATTTCTCAGTACTCATGCTCACTTCCACTCATCCACTCTCACTCAAGTTTGGATTTGTAGAAAAAACATTTCTGCATACACATCCAGTCAACTTGATCTGCTCTTACCAAATAGAAATGAAAGGTTTTATTCCTGACAGCACTTTGCTATGTAAACACTGGTCTAAACAAAAGTTTAAATGAGAGCTCCTCCAAATACAAGTTTGTTGCTTAAGAGACAACACATTGTAGGAGGAATTTCATTAAGAACAGAAAATATACAAAATCAATAGCTTTTCCACATGGAAAATGTAAACAAAATACATTTAGAAAGCAAAAAGGTTTTGTTTTTGTTTTTTCTAAATACAAGTATCTATAGGAAAAAAAGTATCTTTCCTGTTTCAAAGGCTTTCAAATCTTTCTTGCACAAAACATGAACATCAAGCACAAAATGAAAAAGAAGGATAAGTTTCTTCAGAGATGAGTTTTCTTCAAGACAAAAATAATGTAAACGTCTAATTAATATAATTTCTGGGACTTAATTAAAAAGAACCTAATCTATGAGGTTAACAGAGGAGGCAATATAATACATTAAATATTAAAAAGCAAACAGTTTTGAAGTAGTTTCAACAAGAAGATTTTTTTTTACAAGGATATGGTCAAACATAAGATGCGTGTGTGAAAACAGCACAAAGGCAGAAGTAAAGTTTACAACCAAAAGGTAACCCAGATCTCCTTGGCCAGCCCCGGTCTCAAAATAAAACACAAGTGATGCCACACACCCGACAAATGAGCAGTGGAGCTAGGCACCAATAAATGGAAAAATGGGACTAAGTCAAAAGACAACAGAACTGTAATGTATAGATTCATTTTAAAGACTTAATTCAGACTGATGGTATGAGCAAATAGTGAGGTCCAGATGGAGCAGATGTCTGGAGTAAAACATTTGATGCCAAGGACCTAATGTCCAAACTTAGATGCCCTTTGAAAGGTTTTAATTTGTATGCGATGTAATGTGTTTCTGTGGACTGAATGCTCATCAGAAGGTAGAGCACATCAGGTGTGCCTCTGGAGAACATCCTCCAGTTCCATCTCATTAGAAAAGAATCCAGACTGTTCAGAGCAAAATGCAATTCGATAAATGGGTAAGAGCAGAAAAGGTACTTCAAAAGCACATCCAGACTAAAAGGACAATGCAGGCACATCCTAAAAGTCACAGACACCAAGAGCAATACTATTCCTCTGGACTAGACAAGACTAAGGGCCTGAATCAAGTGTTTGACAACGGAAGCAAAGTACAAATTGTGATTGCTAAAATGATGATGTTCTTAGGACTGCTTCTCCTTACAATCTTGTTTGAAAGATAAGGATCAAGTCTTAGTTCAATATATAAAGGTATTCCAGAAGTAATATGAATATTGGATGGTAAAACAAGACTTCATGATCCAGAGAAGTACAGTTTGGTACTTAATGCCTGTTTTTCTCTGTTAAAAAGAAATTTGGAAATATTTACATCTTCATTAAGAATAAAATTTTTAAAAGGCATTTTAGTTGGTGATTTGTAGTTCTGAATGGAACTATGAAGTTGAGCAGGACAGAATCTATACATAACAAATTCCATTAAGCTACTAATTAGCAGTTTCTTAAACTATACACACATTGACTCTATGACTATTAGGAAAATTACAAGTTCTGTGGAAACCAAATTTTCTTTTTTTCACTGACAATGAAAACCAAGGACTGGTGGGATTTTACCCATAACAAACTATTAAGGGAAAGGTTTGGACTTAATTATTAAATAAGGAATACAATTGTCTTCGCTCATTTTGGTTAGATGATTGTAGTGAATCAGTGTTCATAAGTCTGACTGTATAAACTAGTACCTATGACAGAAAACTAGAAAATTAGGGTAGCAAAGAAAACATGGCAAGATTATGGAACAGATCATGTTTGTGAGGGCTGTCACAAGGAACCGGTTACATGATTATTGGAACCCATGGAAGACCAAGACCAAGCAGAATCCAGCAAAACAGGTAGCAAAATGGTAAGTAAGCATTTTACAGGCTCCACTCAGTGCTGATACGGCTGTAGCCTGTCATATAAAATCTAAACTGTTCTCCATCTTCCGTTCATTGGTGTGTCCTGAACAGCTGGAATTTGACCGTGATGACACTGATTCAAAATCACTTCTCCCATCTTTATGAAGAGTATGATAATTTGCTCATATTTCCATGGAGGAAAGGTAATATTTAAATGCAAGACAGTATAAACAAGCAATTGCAAGAAATGGAACAAAACTGGTTACTCAGTTCCATGCCTGCCCAAACATACCCCACAAATATCTGTTCCCATGCAGAGGATTAAGTTATCCAAAGTGTGCTACCTAGTATTCCTATTAATGCCATGCTTCATAAGCAGTTGGAGTCTCTCTGTCCATACTGAATTCTTTTCTGTTGCTTGTTTTATGGTTTTTGTTTGTTCTTATTTTTAAATGGCCTAGTTCCTTTGGATCTCTTCATACTTACTAGGATAATGCTCCATATTTTTCCCCTGCTCTTTCACAGACTCAACTACACACACAGTCCTATTGCTGAATTACAGCACTGCTGTCAGTCTCAATCAAAAGATACACGCCTTACTCCAACAGTCAACAACCTCAAGCCATTCAGCATAAACTTATGCAACAATAAGCATTAGTAGTTCCATACCTCTACCTTCCAAACACCCCTACTAGCAATTGGTATCTTCCTTTATTTTATTGCAAGGTTTCAGATGGATTGTTCTGTCTAAATTTTACTTCAAAAGAAGAAAAGAGGCCAATGGGCAAAACAAATCAAAAAATCAGCACTCTTGCACCCTCCATAGTTCTTTCATACCTCTTTGCATAAGGCCAATGGCTTGCTATATTTAACTTTCATCTTAAGAAAAAACTCTTCATAATACAAAGCATTTCATTTTAGAAAGCTAGAAATATTTCCAGAAAAGCTGTATTTATACAAACACTGCCACCCTAGGCAATGGGACTATGATTCATGCATAGGTGGATTAAAAAGAAAAGGCAGGGAATGGGTCAGATGCAGAAGAAGAGCTGGTCACTTCATTTATTTACCTAATCTGCTTGGCTATTGCTGGCCAAGTTTGCTCTTGGAACAATGAAAAAGGCCAATTAATTTATCAATCTGTACTCCTCTCTGCCATAACATATTTTTCCCTTGCCAACAAAAAATGTGTCCATTATCAGCCAGGTCCCTGTCCTCCCAGGCAGCTCGTGCAGCTGTATAATTACACTTCTTCCCTTGACAACTTGCATGATTGTTTTCCTAACAGTATATTACTTCGTTAGTACTTTCCAATATACGTTATTTTTAAACTGTCACTTTTGCCCAACTCATCCCAATTCGCACTCGTCTGTTTATCATAACAATCATTAATAACTGTCACTCCACGCCATCAATTTAACGAACTCACTCCCTCATTAGCATGTTCTAGCATTTGTTCCGTAGAAAGGCTGATTATTTTCTACAACAGGCCAAGCCAATTACTTTAGTGAAATGGAATCACATTAATCAAAACTTAACAAGGTGGCAAATTTAAAGATATCAGATTGCAAAAGACAGCATAACTAATATGTCAATGTCAGAGGTACTACGTAGGTATGCAGCAGCTGTACTAAATATATCTCTTCACGAAGGCCACATGAATTTTGACATTTCATATGATCTGACAACTACCAAAGTGATATCAGAAAGGTAGAGGCTGGGCTGAGCTGCTCCCAATGACTTCTGTAGATTCTGGCAAGGGCAGCAAAGACAGGCAAAGAGGGAGGAATAAAAGAAAATGGTGCCCACATATGTCCACAATGCCTGGTAGATGGCAGTTTATCATGTCCCTCTAAGCCAAGACATTTTCTTTTACACTTTAAATGATGATGCTCATCAATTATAACCTGACAGCTGCATCACAACCAGCTGTAAACATGCAATATCCAGCAGTGTGAAAATATGCTGACATAACAAATGCATATTAGTTTTTACGTTTTGGTCTACATTGCACAGTGGATGGAACATTCTTCCCACGGCATCTTTCTCTTCTATAAAGAGAAACTTTTGATTTTGTCTGTTACCTCTTAAGTTTTTAAGTCAAAGGCCCTGCATCCTAAATCTTCACATAATCCATCAGTTCAACCATTTCTGAATATACTGGTTTTTACGCAGCAGCAGAAGGTAAGCACTCAGCACTAGTCTTTACTGGTTTGGACAGGAAATTACAGCTGTATTAAACACATCTGAATGCTCTTTGGTTTTCCATACAGATAGTAGCAAATGGTCATAGCACATTTAAAACAATATTTATTTTAAAAGTGGGACAAAATATCCCAGGGCTTATAACTGCAGTTGTATTAGGCTTGGTTATATCATACAATTCACAAAATTGCCCAGTGATTCATTTTTTACAACTTAAATAGCTATTTGGTTCAGTTGCCAGGTTGAAAATGATAAATGTATATGATAAAAAAGAACAAAGAGAAGGGCCAGTTCTTATAAACCTACAACATTAATCAATGTTTTAACCCATTCTCTTCTAATTGTTGGCATTTTAATGTTCATCATGAACAAGTTTGCTCACTTCAAACTGTGTTATATTAAACATTTGGATTTGGATAAATACATGAACTTACAAAGAGTGGTTAACTTTATTTAACCTCTAAACTGCCAGAACTTTTTAAAAAGAGACATTACCAAATCTAAAATCAGAGGGAAGCAGGACTAAACATGAACCTTAAAAAGATCAAAGATAACCTATACAGTCTATATTCCTTTTGCTGCAGTTTGAGCTAATTATTCCTTGTTCTACCTTTGCTGAATCCTGAGCAGTTAGTTATTAAGAAGAGACAGTGGTCATTTTTCATGTATTTGTACGTTTATATACTTCTTCCTCACAATTTTTAAATTTATCCAATTTTTTTTTCATTTCTCTTATAACAGTCAAAAAAGACATTCTGAACTCTAAACTAATGTTATAATGCATACTTATAGTTACTTAAATCATTAGGATTTTTGCCAAAATGTTAAATTAACTGACACACTTAGCCTGCTTAGAAATAACTTGTCCCATATGGTATCAACTGATATTTATTACTTCAGTATTTTTAATTAAATTCAAATGAAGCATTACTATATATACATTAATAAATATACCTTTACCTGAGAGGTGTTATTACTTAAGATTTAACCATGTTTGCATTTGAGAGTTCAAAGGTGAGACAAAAGAAGTGCAGATGGCTTTGAGGGGCACTTTGCTGATACAACTGAAAGTCTCTCTTTGCAAACGATGAAACATTCTTCTATTTTAATTGCTATTTTATGATTATAGGAAAGTGAATAAGCTCAATAAAAAAACAAACTAAAACACTATCTCATTACACACTTGAGAAGACATCAACAAATTTACTACAGCTCTCATTTCAGTCCTTAATCCAAGATAACCTAAATCTATAGCATTATTCATCTCAAAGGACTTCAACAGATACTGACAAAAGTACTTCATCCACCACCACAGTGCAATGAGGTGTTGCACTTAAGAGTGCAAGACACGAACACTTAATGCTTTAAGAAAGAAAGAGTCAGAATATATTTCATAGTTGCTTAAACTCTGAAGAAAGTTCAGATTTGATAAAATGCAGGTACTCTGTCTGAAGACAACTCTAAAAGAAGGACTTGACGTGTTGAGCAAGAGGAAGATTTTCAAAAGCCTATATGAAAACATGCTCTTTATCAGTACTCTACTAGTGCCAACAGTTCCCAATCTCTGAACAAAGTGTGATGCGGCAGTAATTGCAACATCTGAAATATCAACTTGTGAGAACACCAATCTCTGCAACCAACTTTTCAAGCGTTCCGGTGTCTAACTCCCATGGACATTGACATTCATTTCTTTATGGGTTAGGGCAGATAACCCACCTCAGGTATTAAGAATTAGCCATCAAGAGTATAAAACTTTCCTGTAACTTCACAATGCCCGGGCAGAAGAGAAACCTGTACTACTAGAACAGTAAGTCTCAGCACCTGTATTTTTATGGAGGGCTTTATTAACAAGAACTAAGCCTTTGTACCACATAAGTAACTTCTTTTTCAGAAGAAAAAAACAGTTGTTCTACAGACAACCTAAAGAACACAGACATTAAATAGACAACACAAGGTTCACTGAACTACTCATTGCCAATCATTAGTTAAAGTGGGAGCAGACCCAAGGTCAGGCTTGGTGAGTGTGGCTCTCACCCATCACTGACGTTACAGACCTCTGTGTGCAATGGCTGTAACGGGAAGTTCTGCTGCTCCCCTCTCCCCCCACCACCCCCAACCATCAATCTGATTAAAAAAATAATCTGTATTCTACAGCAATAACTATCAGCATGATAATAAGAAAAAGTGAATTGCCCCCTTTTCTCCACCATTCAATACAAAACTTTCTTAAATGTAACTTTAGGGTTAGCAATGCCTGTTAAAAAGACATTCTATGTTAAAATAATGGATAAATGTCTCAAATTATTATTACTAACTGCTGCCATTGAACTGCATTCTATTCATTTGGTTACTACTTAGAAGACACCCTCCAAAGCAATACATTTGTATTTTTTTCCTCTTGGCTATCTTATTCTTTCATATCAATTAATTTCCAAAGATGACAACTTGAGCTAGTCTTTGTAATGGTTCTCACTTTGTATGAATAAATTATGCATAACAATATAGCTACCTCTGTTCACAACCATCCAAGTCAGAATATATTTTCATCTGATGTATAATAATTTAGAATTGACCTGCTAAGTATAAAAGTAAATAACAAAGTTCCTACCACAGATTATGCTAAAAGCTCCATTGTCATCCATTGCTGTGCATCAGTTAGTTAGAAGCACAGTATTAACAGGCACTGTCTTTTTTAAACCTTACACTGCGAACGCTGGCATTTTTGAACTCCTCCCAGGAAAGATGTGGCATACGTATTAAATGAGCAACATGACTATGAACATTACAGCAATTAAAATAAAATTAAATTTCTGAATTCTCAATGATTCAGTTCTTTTAAGATACACGTAAAAATTGAGCTCCTGTCTTTTCAGTGTGTGCTGCATACTGTGGCTAAGATTAATCCCACAGGAGGGTTGTTTTTTTTTTTTTTTTCCTATTCTGCCTATCTTTCATCTTCACCCCAGACTAAGCAGATGGATGTGAATTCAAAGTTTTCTGATCTTTAGCACAAGTTATGGAGGGTTATCTTTGGCTGTATATCTTTCCGCTGGCAGCACTCCCTTGGTGATGAAGGATTAACCACCACAGCTGTCTCTTCCCAGAATGATGCAGTGCAGCGCTCCTCAACACGACAGCATCACTTAATCTTAATGTCCGCTCTTCCAGCGCAGCCGCGCAGGACAAAGCCAATCAACATCAGATGCCACCAAGATGGACCTACTGCTTGGCCCTGGAGTCTTTCACCCTCGCACACCTATTAATCAACATCACCCAGCCCAATCCCAGTGTTCACTTCTTTCAAACCACAGTTAAACAAAGCCAGGTTTTATATTAACGGCCTGAGAGATATAGGAATCTAGCTAGAGATAAAGTATGCACACACAGAACTGCAGAGCAAATTCAAATCAAGTTTTAAACCTACTTACTTAGAAACAAACATCTTTACTGTGTTTTAAAGGATAACTTCTTGAATTTCTATTCTTATATATTGAAACTTGCTAATAAGAAAAGCTGCCCCTTGTTATCTTTCATGCCTCAAAAGTCTTAAAAGAGGGTATAAGCACAACATCTTGAGCTTGATGTTTTTATTCAGAACTGTGCTAGCCCACAGATACAAAATGCACCCATCTAAAAGTTCCTTGGTCTCAAACCACACACCTCTGCAAAAGCATATTATCTCACCAAGATTTGTTTTCTCTATTTAAACTATTGTATGCTGAGCATTTAATGTTTTCCCCTCTTCTATCTGCTCCCACCAGTTCCAGAGCAATTATAACAATCCTTCCCCCCCCCCCTTTCTAAAGCTAGCAAGTTCTCAACAGCAAATGTAATAAAATAGTAAATTATAGCTAGAGTTTACTAAACAAATGCAACCTAGTTAAATTTAGAAAAATCTTCACTTTTGCTTACATTTGCAATTTTACTGCTGAACTACTGGTATTTCTTACTTATGCAACATTAAAATGTATAAGAAATCCTCTTGTGTGCTATATGCAGCAACTACTCTTGATTTATAATACCCAATTTAGAAAAAAAAAACACAACTAAACCTGATTTAAATCACAGATTACTCTGTAAAACACAAGCAAGGAACTATTCCAAATCCTAAATGTAATTTAAACATATTTATATTTTACAGTGATATATTTTCCCCCATTCCTTGTCTTACTACTGTAAACTTTCTGTAATTATATAAGCAATTTCCCTGAGGTCACAACATTGATCACAGTTATATATTGCTCAAATATTACACAACATAACTTGCAATAAAATATTGCTGGACATCACTACATAATTTCACACAAAGAAATGCAAAACCCGAGTTCAAGAGTGCTGAATTTGGCAATGGGGTGTTTCCAATAGGTTATTCATTTCCTCCTTATTCCACCATTAACTGATTATTGTTGAAATATCACCAAAAACATTACATTCCCATACAGAGAAATGTGCAAGACTACAGAGTACAGGGAGAGAGCATATGAAATAGCTTAAATGGGAAGCCAAAGCATCAGATCCCTTTAGATTATTCCTTTCTTTCATTGCAACATTCTTGTATCACTCACTCCCGAAAGTGTCACAGCGGTATAATACACTGGAAGGGCTCACAGTATAAAAACCCCACAGGAGTGCCTCAATTTTTAGTGTTTCTGGTTGAGCAAGAGTTCTCACACACTTAATGAGAGGAGAGCTCACAGCTCTCAATGCACTATGCAAATAGATGTTATTTAGGAGCAGTTAGTGTTGGCATGTTGCACAGCTGAGCTGACGCACCAGTCACTGAACACTAGTTAACAAATGCAAGGCTCCCCTTCGGGAAGTGGCTTATAAAAAAGGGGAAATGCAGAAATGAAGATCAAGAGAAGGATATTTCAGTACACCCTGCAAAAGCAGTGGTAATAAAAGGCTGAAGAGCAGCCTGTATGCATATTACAGAAACATGGGAAACTGCAACTGTGAACATTTGCTTCAAAACTGATGTCAAGTAGGTTTGGGCAGGCTTGGTTCATTAGCTATGTGGAGAGTTCTCAGCATTTGTGATAATCCAAAGACATTGCCAACACTCTTTCTCAAATAACTTGGCAATTTCAAAATTATAAAATACAATCACCTCACAGACTAGCCAGGGGTAACTGCCACCTGACTGCAACCAAAGCAACCTAACTTATAGATAGCCACACAAAAACAAAGGCTCGGTAGTCCTCTAGTCCTACTAAAGCATAATATGAGCTTTTATTTGCTTTCTGGAGATCATGCCACTTGACCAAAAGTCGTCTAAGCGCCTGTTTCCAACAGCACCGCACTGCAATGCCATCTTGTGCAATGTTGTCTCTCTCAATTCTGGGAAGCAAATGAGTTAAGGCAGCTTCCTCTTCCCCAAAAAGGATCACAGAAAGTTGTTCTAACAACTCTGAAAAAGGAACGAAGATGACAAATACGCAAGAGTTGCACACTGAGTAACTTGGATCTCCCTGTGTTACTCAACATGCACATGTGAACACCAGACTGCAAACGCTGTTGGAAGGCAGAGTCAGATCCAGCATTCAGTTACTGAAAGAGAAATCCTCACAAGTCTGCAGAGTATTTAAGAACACTTACTTTTCAGGAAAGGTATAAATTCCCAAAAAGGGGAATGACAACACAGGTTATTACAGAAGACAACTTCCACGTTATGTGAACATCCAAAGGCCTACCTTTAAGTCAGGATGCGTAGGTGCTAGACCTGGAAGTTTCATTAGCTAGTAAGGCTTGCCCTGCTTCAAAAAAAGTGTCTTAATGCCAGTACAGGAATAGCGGCAGCAATGCAGCTGCTTTATTTGATTGCCTCCCAACACACGGTAAAAATATTTTAAATACTGAATGGAAGTGCCTACAGTCATGCAGCTTTCCACACCATATCTCTTTTTCCGTCAAGCATATTTTCAAGCTCACCCACTAATGTGCATAATATCATGTTTTCCAGATATTCATCACCTATAAATTTAGTATCTTAATTTCAAGTTCAGAAATCAAAGTTATTTATACATGTACGCCACGCATGTAAAGAAAATGGCGTCTTTTGTAAATCAAAACCAACAGAACAGAGGGATAGAGACCTTGGGGGGGGGTAGTTTGACAACAATATTTAGGAAAAAAGGAATAGTTTTATTTTGTTAGATAAAAATTAGATTATTTTTTTTCCAGCTGGCATCATTTGTCTGTTACCTTTATACACAAACAGCAGCTGATTGGGAATTCACATTTAAACCAGACCCCCAGCTCTTGAAAACAACAATTTTCTGAGTATTTTTAGGAAGCCACACAGAAGCAAGATCTCACTTTCTTTGAGGGTTTTAATGCTCAGGAGACTAAAACTGCCATTTGTGAAACCTCATGCTTCCTGGCACAATAATCTTTTTTACAACTTGATTGCAAAAGTTCATTGGCTGAAGGACTGAAATTCAGGGTATATCTATGACAGTTTATGGATCAACTTGCTCCCATAGTTTGGGAAAGAGTCCATAAAAGCTTCTGTTTTAGTAACCACTGTCTAATCACTGTGGAGGATTTTCAAAAGTCACCACTGAAAACAGGGTTTGAAATTTCAAGTGCCAGATACTCTGTTTTACTGAAAATTTTATTTTTAAGAAATATAGGGTAAAAAAAAAAAGTGCCATTACTATCACACAGCAAACTTCCCATACTACAAACTCAGCATCACTGTGACAAAAGGGGTTAACTTATCAAATCCCATTAAATTATAATCAAGGGCCTTTGTATGCAGCTTATGCCCTTGCTTGCATTTGTCAAGGGATGATAACAGACGGCTTACAAACTCTCTTCTCATTACTAATTCATTTTTTCACACACCTGTTAATTATTAGCAGCACATAATTATTAACAAAAACCATGCATCAAAGAGGTTATTTGGATATATTGTCACCTACATCTGATTTATGCCAGTGGAGAAAACCACAAATATATTTCAATGCGCACATAAAGTTGGGGGGGGGATGATGTTAGAATTTTACTTTTTTTTTCCCTTTTTTCCCTTTTTTTCCTTTTTTTTAAACTGCAATTTGAAATCATTTACCAGGCAATGCCTTGTCTAGCTGTGCCTCTTCACCAGGTCTGGTGACTGCATTTGTTAAAATTATGGGGAAATTAACTTAAAAATTATGTAGAAATAAAATTATACAGAAATAAAATAATTCAGCAAATCTAGATTCTGGATACTTGTAGTTATTAAGTGTCTAATACTGGCACTGAACAAACAAAGAAAAAAACTAGTGGTCTTAACTCTGAAGTTCTGAATAAACATTAAACCCTCTCCATTACCTTTATCAAGTTCAATTGGAAATAATGTTCTCTGTTCCTCATTACAGAAGGCTGCTGCAGGGTCTCTGCTTAACATTGCCTCAAACAAACACAGCAAAGATGAATTCTGTAAAATTATTAACAAAATTTCTACAAAGAGTATGTAGAAACTCAGTCTTACTGTTAAAGATCATTGCCACTTATAAAAGCACTATGGAAAGAGAAAAGGCATTTTTAAATGCAATTGGTGACTATCCACCTCAAAATACATAATCTCGTCATGAACTTAAGAAAACATATAAAAGGACAACCCACTGACAGAGGAAACATAACGCAACATTTTGGCACAATTCTTAAACTTCCACACTGTCTCTCTCCCAGCTTAAAGGCTAAAAACCTTTTGAGCAAGGCTTTCCAAAAATGAATTAAGTTTAAAAAAAACATACAAGGGTTAATAATTTAAATGCTCTGAAAACAAGGTGGCCAACACACTTAGTGGAAGTGGACCGAATTTCCATTCTTTGGGGATGAGAAATGATAAATCAATGAATGTGATATGACAAAGATGGACATATTATGTTACTTTCCTGAAACACCAAAGAACAGACCAGAGCTTCTTAAGACAGAGAGGAAGACATACACGAGACTTTCTCATCACCCATCAACAGGAACATAGGAATAGCTTTGGATCGCAGTATTGTATCACAGTGTAGGAGCCAGTGGACCTTTGCTAAAATCTGCATTTTTTTACTAGGTACTTGGAGCACCCTCCATTCAAATCATGTTTTCCTGACTACCGTTTTAAAGAGAGATTTAGTATTTTCTTTTGAGTCATCATCACGCACTACCATTCCAGTTAGACATCAGCTATGAAATCTGGTTAAGAGATTTTTCCACCATTATGCAAAATCAGATCAAAACTTTGCTAAACTTTACTCAATTGGTAAGCAAGAACCGTCAGAAAGCTATGCACTTCCAGTGGTGTTTTCCCACAAAATAATTTCACTGACTAAACTCAAAATTTTAATATAAAAAAAACTTTTAAAAAATATGCACCTTCCAGTTGCCATATATTATTACTACTAGGAAACAAGCAAACAAAGACAGTTTTGCTGTCACAGCTATCATAGTTGTGCAAAATTTGCCAGAAGTTGTCCAGAAATTTGATCTCAGTATTCTATTCCTTACTTTTCTGTCCTTAGGGCTATTCATATTAATCAGCTGTAGCTCTCTACAGGAAAAGTCCATTAACCCCTGTTTTTTTCAAAGGCACTGTAAGAAATCAAACATTTCAGATACATAAGAATTAATTTTTTGTAATTAAAATTGCATTCAGAGTATTAAACATTGCATGCAAGACTTTAATTGGGTACTGTTAACATTAAGTTTTAATTGGCAGCTAAATTGCTGCTCTAGGTATTAACCCCACTCCTTTCAGATTAAACAGTTATAGTACAAACTAACACATACATAAAAATTCAAGAGGCCAAGGATTCAGCTGCAGGGAAAATAATCAACATTAAGAGAGCAGATGCATGTTAAAAAAAAAAAAAAGTTGTTCTAGACATATATTCAGGGCACATGAAAACCAAATCCAATGCCTCTTCTGAAAGTCAGAAGTCTAAAAATGAATGTACACAACATTAATGCCCCAATATTCATCACTTATTGAATTGCGTTACAAGTGACTAGAAAGCAAAGTACTCAGCTTTTGGCAAAGGATAACGTTCCATGTTAAAAAAAGGAACCAAAAATGTACTCATGTAGTGTGCATAAAGGACTCTTTTGCCAGTCTCAGAGAAGGAAGAAGGAAAGCAAGACCTTAAACAAATTCAATCTTAACACCAAACAGTGGTAGCAGAAAATGAATAGGGGATACTCTAATTTAATTTGGAAATGAGGAGTCATACTAAATACACACATTTAAAAAAAAAAAAAGTATAGCAAAATAAGAGTAATGAAAAGAAAATCTCTACTGACCAAGTGTCTCATATCCACTAAATACCTGTAGGAGTATTTAAACTTTTTAAAGATATTCCTGTTACAGTGTTAGGGGAAACCGAAACGTGCAGAGTTCGTCCAGTTATCTCTTTTACATGAAGGGAATGCTCACTCATTAAAATTTAACTTGCAAGGACAAAAAACAGTTTAAGAAATTAAAACCTCTTCTTTGTTCAAAAGCCTTGCCAGTTTCTGTTCTTAGTGATTTATTTAAATAAAATGTTAAGTAGTAGGTGTTAATAAAATTACACGTGTGATAAAATGACTATTCTTTTAAAATCTGATCTGTAATAAATTTTATAAATTCTGATTGCTAGTTATTCAAGCCGTCAAAGCTTTGCCAACAATAGCCAGCAGAGGTCTATTACTGAAGTAGTATTAATATAGACATCATCACCAATTCAAAGCAGATAATAAAGGACTGACACATTTATTATCATTATTAATTAACAGTTTTCTGAGATGGAATTAAATCAATATGCTGCTCTGATATCATTTTAACTAGTTATGCAAATCAAACATTTAGAGCCCATGAAAGGATATAAATGCCATTCAAAATTCACTTCACACTTATTACTGTAATATCAGAACTTTCAGGCTTTGCTAGTAAAAAAAGGACTTAATGCTCATTTAATTACACTCAGACATAAAGCTTATGGAATGAAAGTTGAAATAGCTGATTAGTTAGGAAGTCACAGTAAGGCTATAACACTAGGGATAGACAATGAGCTAATAATGTGAAAATGCAGAGCTTTTGCTCAGAGTTGTTCTGGCAGATCCTATTAAAAAGAACAATGACATGTGTAGGAGAAAATGTTTTAAAATTATAAAGTTGAAGAATCTTTCCTAAAGCTAGCAGAAAAAAAAAAAAAAACATAAGTTATCACTTATATAAATAGAAAAATGCTATGTTGAATCATGTAAGATTTTTTCTAATTATGCAATTACAGTATTTAGTCTTTAGGATGTGAAATTTTAACTATTTGTCTGCATAAACAACACCATTAGAGAACCCTCTTTGTCAGAGTAAGATTTTGATACAATTGCTAGCAGAGAATTAGCAACAACTATGCTGGCAAAGGGCTCCTGACTGACGCCATTGGAAGTGACAGTCCATCAAATGGAAGAGCCCATGGTAAGGTCAGCATTGAGACTGAGCTGGCTAGCAATGGCAAGCTCTTTGCTAACCACGCTAGCCAAGTGAGATCAGGTCCTAGCCACCCCTAGCAGCATCATGGAAGAAGAGCACCTCTGAGGAGCCGTCATCACAGGACAAACTGAAGGTGGCTGATAAAGAAGTAAAAAGACCCAGGAATAAGAAGCACACCATGGCTAAAGTATTATGTGTGGCTGCCATGTCGCCAGTGAGAAGCATCGTCCTTCACTTTATCCACAGGAGAGCTTACCAGGGATCCTGGCAGCTCAGGGTCTCACCGGTTCTGTGCAGTCTGCAGGGTAGAAGAGAATGAAAAACAGCCTGGGTTTTGCGTATTCGCTGCGAATATCCTTGATGGATATGACATTTTCAAAATGATTATGGGATCTTTACCTAGATTTTTCCTTCAGATGTCAAGCCTCTCATAGCTTTGCCAACAGAATACCTGCCTGACTTTCACAACACTGCATTAGGCTTGAAGTTTAATATAGAATTTAGTAAAACTGAAGGAGAGGAAGGGAAGTGACAGACTTCTCACTTAAAACAATGTCTAATTTTATCATGTTCACAAAACGAAAGCTTTGGCAACCGGGAAGGTTTCTACATTCAGTTTGCTTCATACTCAGGGACAGTGCTCAGCCTAGATCTCAAACTGAGCAGCCACAGAGTAGATTTATTTGCTAGAAAAAAGGGTCTTTTGCTCACTCTGGCAAAGCAGGATTTAAAGGATGAGGTAACCTTTTCATGAGGCTAAAAGACTGGGTCAGAAAGGCATCAGACTGCTACTACAGAATAAGGTAACTCAGATGTCATTATTCAAACTATTTACTAGAAATTAAAAAGCAACAATGCATACAAGGAGAAAGGTCAGAATTGTAAGAAAATGGCAAAACAAGTGCAACATTTAAGACTCTTAGCTCTGCATTAATTAACTCAATACCTAGGTAACTGAAAATAGGTTTGCTAAATCATCTGGCAATCAATCAGTAACGTGATGGCAACCATGGTCTGTCAAAGATAAAGGTACAATTGAAGTCTGGCCTCCCCATTCTTTCCTGACCCATTTCATGATCAGAGAGAAGCCTAGCTAATATCTGGGAGAAAATGTAAACCTATGAGCTGAGGACAGGTGAGTTAGCACTCTTCACAAAGGAGCCCATTGTAGTTGACATGTCATGGAATTTTGTAGTTGGCCAAATCACTAACTTGCAAATCTACTTGGAAAAAAAAAAAAAAAAAAAACTCTCTTTTGCACTGTCTGTATTACAAAAAGAATACACTCTTCTGTGATAAATCACTTTTCCACCCTGCCTCAAAACATTTATTTTAGACACTGAATAAAGGTCTGAACTGCATGCCCAGAGCGCACTCACAATCCAAAATAACTGGTCAAAGAACTTTTTTCCCTGTTTAACAACACTGCGGCGGGATAAGCCTGTCAAACACTAGTCAAACTGCCTGATATCCTGGATCAGTTATCAGGTGAAGAGTGCACTACGGACAGGAGGAAGAGGAAGCAACCTAGCAGTGCCCCTTTGAGCATACAAGGCAGTCTAGACAACATCCATTTTTTACAGTATGTCACTGGAGTATTTTACTTGACATAGATCTGTTTTTTCAAAATGATTTGGTTTAGATTAGACCTTCTGACCAAGACATTTCCTAAAGGCACTTTTACATCTGCCAGAGCACCCAGAAAGACTAGTACAAATATTTGCTGTCTTTATCACTGGTATGGAAAGGAAGAAACAACTTTTTCAGAATTCACATCTCCTGATACACTCTGGAAGTAGGGTTATAATTATCTCAGAAGTTCAAATTATTAACAGCTGTTCAGTTTGGAGGTAATGAAAGGGGAAAGCTTTGCACCATATAAAGAACTGGAACAGCTGGGCAAAATCTTAGCTGCCTTTAAAAATCCTATCAATTCTATAACCGACAGTCAAGTGATAGCACCTTTGTGACAAATACTCTAAGTCTATTGCCCTCAGCTCTCTAATGTCACGTAGCAGCTCAAGAGGAGGGAACAGTTTTGTCACCAGGAAGGTTGATAATATGCACCACAGTGTTCTGCTCGGCACTCTATTAACCATTACCACAAACTGTGAAAAGAGGCAGGGTAAACAGGCCAGATCAGCTCAGTGTACAAGGACAACATAAATTGACTTAGAACCTTAGGTCTTAACGTGCTAACAGGACTTTTTCAGTATCTGGGGCATGGGGATGACGCTTAACAGAAGAGCTAGCAACTAAAGTCCTTCTCTGACAGTGGAGAACAAACCACATAGACTATTCTGACAGCAGACCCACTAGCTAAGTAAATTGCACATCACTCCCATCAGTCATAAAGAAGCAGACAGACAACTATAATTTGAGGAGGAAATCAGGAAACAGAAACGAAAAAGGGAGAAAAAAAATCTAAATCCAGAAGAACAGCATGAAATTTGAAGACTGGTTTGCAATAACAGTTAACTTTTGGTGCCCTATCCTTTTCACTGAACCTAACTCAGTACAGTGTACAGATGCAGTGCAGCAGAAGCATGGAAGGGTTTTCACTCAAGCATTTTTATGAAAATATGGGTTGGTAGGTGGAAAAAGAATCTCAGCAAGTATGGGAAAAGTCTTCCTCAAAACTGTGTGTTCCATTTCAAAGTGGTTTTTCCATTAATAGTCCAAAATAAAAAAGTGAAGGAAAACATTGCAGGAATGGGCATTTTCAGTAAATTACTGATACTCAATGTCAAAATCTTACTGCAACTTGCTTACTTCTCCCACCTTCATTGCAGAAAAAAAAAAAAAGGCAATGTTTTTCTCTGGATGCACTTCCCTCCAAGATTTTCTCACAGAAAGCTGGCATAAGAAATGTGGTATTCTCCACATGGGTTGAAAACTGATGGTTTTAATTCTGAAGGCTTTCATCTTGCCCAAGTTCCTACTGTTAAAATAAAACCAGTGCATAATAGTCTTGGAGGAAAAAACAAGAGCTGAATTTTTCGTGGAAAGATGGCAGAGGGAGCATGCAACAGCAATCATAAGTAGAATTTTGATTATTTCATAACGCCCCATCCAGTCCACAATCAAATAGGATAGTAGCTGTATAAATACAAGCAGATACAAGCATCACTAGCACTGGAGAAGTAATAACTTCCATTAAAAAAAAAAAGGGGGCAGGAAAAAAAAAGAAAAAAAAAAGACAAGCAAACAAAAGACCTCAAAAGACCCCAGAGCTGTGCCTCTCAACTCCTAAGAATCCCATTCAACCAGCTATCACTTCTGCACACAACAGTAGATCCAACACAAGTGAGAGAGTGTTTTAGGACAAAAGCATCTCTAACCTAGAAGGTCAAGCTGAAACCCTGCTTGGGTCAAAAGGGACAATGAAATGCCAGATCTCTCCCTATCACTCAGGTTTCATTATAAGACTATCACTACCAGATATGCTGAATAATTACTCAAGGAATTATTGGCCAAAAAAAAAGGCTGCAAACTGTAACAAATCAGAGTACACTTTGGCCAAGACTAAGGTATTGGCAGAGCCATATATGAAATTTGCCAATTATATCTCAATACCTCTGGTCTAGGTTGCTTAGAAGCTAAATCTTTCTTTTTTTTTTGCTCCCTTCTCCTCCTACCCTCCTCCCCCCCCCCTTTTAAAATATATTCACTGAGCAAGAACAAAAAAAAAAAAATCATCCTCCTCCACTGCCAAATGAATCCCACAGCCTCCTGCCTTCTCCATCCCTTCCCTCCAATCCAAACGCTCCAGGCAGAACTGAAGAGCAAGGAAAAAGATGCACGAAGTCAGAAATAAGCAATTTACTAACCAAAAATAACCTGGCATGCAGTGATGCAATCTTTTATTATTTCCAATTTTCTTTGAGAGAGACAGACAGAAAAACAGAGGGTGCTTAGTCACCCGCATGTGTGTTTGCAACCATGGCTATAAAGTCAAGACCACAGTTATGGCTAAGCCACAGGGTAGATTTCCACTAATCTAGAAAATCTGAAAAGAAATTATAAGAATTAGTCTAGGCTGAATTTACAGGTATGCAAGTTTAATATTTCATTACTTGTAACTTCTTGGCTTAGCAACCTTACAGGTACATGCAATAGCAGAATGGGTCTTATATCCGTGCATGGTCCCAGCAGTCACATCTAGGCTGCTTTCTGAGAGATGCCACATCACCCGATGCTACAGTTTACCTGTCAACCCAGGATACAAAACCAGAAACCACAATATGGCTGAAAGTTCCCTTAAAGACATCCTGAATGTCAAAACACTTTTTTCAACTTGTTGGGCATCAGGACTCAGGGATTAATTTCTGTAGGACTGCTTCCTAGACAATCAGACACCAGCCAATATTGCTGCACGGGTTATTCCATCATAGATACAAGACTGCATTTGCTTTTGTTGAACTTAATCTTGCTTACTTTCTCTAACCTGTTCAGATCCCTCTGAATAGCAGCTCTGCCCAACCTATCTCACCAGTAAAGTGTTTGGTAATTTCAGAACATGACTACACACTCCTAGGCAGGCTATCTGCATACAACCTGGCAGAACAATGCATCATCATGCACAGCTCAAAAGGAACGGGTGTCTATCTAAATTGTGGTAAGTTTGTTAAGAAAAGTGCTGCTACACTGAAGGGTATCATAGAGGCTCAAAACTGCTGCTTGAAGAACCACACAGACCACAGAATCACAGAATCGTCTAGGTTGGAAGAGACCTCCAAGATCACCGAGTCCAACCTCTGACCTAACACTAACAAGTCCTACACTAAACCGTATCACTAAGGGCTACATCTAAACATCTTTTAAAAACCTCCAGGGATGGTGACTCAACCACCTCCCTGGGCAGCCCGTTCCAATGCCTAACAACCCTTTCAGTAAAGAAGTTCTTCCTAACATCCAACCTAAACCTCCCGTGGCACAACTTTAGCCCATTCCCCCTCGTCCTGTCACCAGGCACGTGGGAGAATAGACCAACCCCCACCTCGCTACAGCCTCCTTTAAGGTACCTATAGAGAGCGATGAGGTCTCCCCTGAGCCTCCTCTTCTCCCGGCTAAACAACCCCAGCTCCCTCAGCCGCTCCTCGTAAGACTTGTTCTCCAAACCCCTCACCAGCTTCGTTGCCCTTCTCTGGACTCTCTCGAGCACCTCCATGTCCTTCTTGTAGCGAGGGGCCCAAAACTGAACACAGTACTCGAGGTGCGGCCTCACCAGAGCCGAGTGCAGGGGCACAATCACCTCCCTAGACCTGCTGGCCACGCTGCTGCTTATACAGGCCAGGATGCTGTTGGCCTTCTTGGCCACCTGAGCACACTGCTGGCTCATATTCAGCCGACTATCAACCAGCACTCCCAGGTCCTTCTCCGTCAGGCAGCTTTCCAGCCACTCATCTCCCAGCCTGTAGCTCTGCTTGGGGTTGTTGCAGCCCAGGTGCAGGACCCGGCACTTGGCCTTGTTGAACTTCATGCAGTTGACCTCAGCCCATCGGTCCAGCCTATCCAGATCCTCCTGCAGAGCCTTCCTGCCCTTGAGCAGATCGACACACGCACTTAGCTTGGTGTCATCTGCAAACTTACTGAGGGTGCACTCGATCCCCTCATCCAGGTCATCGATAAAGATATTAAAGAGGACCGGCCCCAGCACTGAGCCCTGGGGGACTCCACTAGTAACTGGACTCCACTAGTAACTGACTCCACTAGTAACTAGTAACTCCAACTGGATTTGGCTCCATTCACCACAACTCTTTGGGCCCGGCCATCCTAGGCTTTCCATCCATTCCCTTTCTGTCAGCTGGTGAACTGCAGAAGTGATTCTGCAAATTCCAGCAAGTGACTTAGTTACCCTGAGAAGCATGACTTCGATGAAGATACTTTACTATGGGTTATGCAAACCTGTTAGGGATTTTGAAAATACACTTGTGCAGTTGGTGTGGATGATTGTAGTAAGGAAGATACAATATTGGAGACTACAATAAATCTAATACAGATATGGTATTATGTGCAACAATTTGCTGAGAAGACAGCATTGGTCACTCTGTACAGCAGCTCTGCATTAGCTATCATTTGGTATATCCTTTCTCTAGGCATTAATGCATTTCTACATTCTTCCTCAAATAAAGCACAACCTAAAACAACAGTACTATTTAACTTGATGCTTCATTTTGAGTAACTATTTTGATATGACAATGTTACTAAAATAGCTCTCTTTATAGTACTGCAATCCAGAAAAACAATGTTAGCAGATGCACTCATCAATAATCATAAAGCGGTAAGTTTACCTATACTCCCTATTATTTCATTATCAAGCAACTTAAATGTTAATGTAGTAAAGCCTCAAGGTCACTGTGAATGCTACTACTGTCATCCTTGTTTCACAGATAGGGAACTGAAGAATAGGCAGGTAAAGTGACATACCCAAGGACAAAAGGGGAAAAAAAGGCACATACATGAAGACACAACATGACTCCCATTTCTTGTGCTGTCATCACAAGAGTCCAGTTTTACAAAGAAGAATCCTATTTTTAATGTAATTTTAGGGAGTAGTTAGTCTTCTGATTCCTTACATAAATTTTAATGGTACAAGCACTTTTTGGAGTCTGTGACTCCAGCTAGATTATTATTAGTCCTGCTTTAGCAAGGAAGCAGCAATATGATTCTTCCCTGACAAGAAATACCAGCATAATTTATTGCATTATTACTCCTCTGAACTGAAAGCAATTAATTACCTCCAGCAGGATCCACAAGTGAAAATTCATCAGAGAAATGTGATGAAAAATGTACCCACTGCTTTAAAATAATAGGTGCTTAATGGTTTTTTGTTTGCTAGCTAATCTAGAGCATCTTATAAACAGCTAAGGATTGGTTATCAGTTGCAAAACCAGTTTTTCCTGCCTTATATTATTCTATCATCCATAATCTTGTAAGAGAGGAAGAAAAAACTGTAACATTCATAATAATAATAGTAAAAAATCATTTTTTTCATCACCAATTTTATCATAGTGAGATGTTTGCATGTACAACGTATGATAAAATATGCATGGATTTATGCTGGAAATAAAAAGCCTTTCTTTTTATTACAGTATCAAAGCCAAACTAAGAATTTTGCTGGAAAAGTTGGCAAACTTATCCTGCATTTGCACTATAGAGAATTTCCTATGTGTTCTGCAGGAAGGAAATGCAAAATGTGGTAGAAGGAAAAGAGAACAGAAGCCCACTAACATATATTTCAGAAAGCAAGTAAACGTAAATAAGTATCTGTGTCCTGCAAACCTCCCTTCAAGTTCAAAGTAACGGGAAAAAAAAAAGTGTTTCATGTTAATAAATTGGGCATGTACATTAAAGACAGACACAGAGCTAAATTCATTACATTTATTTCAGCTTTTCAGAATTATTCACATCTGTATGATTCGGTAATTGTTTTTTCTATGAAGTTATTGGAGTAATTTTGCTCTGTATATTCCCGATCAATTCCTCCTCTCAAGGGCACAGTTGAAAAGTGATATTTGAAAATGGTCCCTGATAGATTGCATGGTTAGTCAGCAGCAGAGACAAACAACCTAATCCAGCACAAATTAGTTCGGCTGCCAGCAATAGTTTTATACAAAGATGTAAATTATGTTGTCAAAATCGGTCGCTTTCTAGCTTGCTGCTCAGCTAACAAGAAACCACTTTGGCTGATAAAGATGAACACTAAGCTTTTCTCGCTTACAAATTTGCAAATCTGCCACTTCAGCATTCTGTTAGCCACAAACAAAACAGGCCCATATAATTGCTTCCTCTGCTCTGCAGTGGTATTTCTCTCAGATCTATTTCTCTAAACAAACAAACAAAAAAATCTTAAAGGGATTTTAGAAAGTGTAATAGCCTTGAAAATTTTGTTTAAAAAATGGCAACCAGGACAGCCATGATCACCTACTGTTAACATGCCCAGCAAAATCGTAAGACATGATACCCTGCTACAAACATCAACTAGTCATACCAATAGTGTAGCAGATTTACTGTATAAATGTGGCATCCACAGAACTTCTGAACACAACATAAATGTCTTAATAAAGGGAAAATCCACACATCTATTTTAATGTAAGCTAAAGTGTCTTTGGAACTGCTCTGGCTGACAATGGTCCATCTGTATCTATTACTTTTCACGTTGTTGTTAAGGGTAGAAAATATATCTGCTATTATTACACCAATCTGCCCACTTTAAATGTGAACTAGATAGATCAAACATTTGTATGAAAATAATAATGCATTATAACTGTAATTATATCCACTATAAGTCAAATAAATAAATTATAAATTACAATTACCCTTTAAAGTTGCTAGTCACACTATTTGCTTTAAAATTAATTGCAGGTGCTCCTGGATGTTTTATTACAGCCCCAAAGTTGTATATTTCAAAGAACAGTACAGATGATTCCTGTTTATTTGTTAAATTAAAGCTTTGTTGGTAAAATTACAGCTTAATTAATATTATGGGTACTGTATAACAAAATAGTTTACCTTGTGCATAATTTATTTCCACATGCATATCTCAGTACAGACCCATTACAGCTCTAAGGCAGCTAAAATAAAATATTCCTCCTTTGCTGGCATTTTTCTAAATCGCAGTTCACTAAATCAATATTATTCACTTGGTATTTTTAAAAGCAGTGTATCTTAATAATTACACAGCATTAGAGTAGGCAATAATTTCACTTGCTAAGCATATTAAATTTAGCAAACCATCAGTCAAATAGTTTGTTCTTCTTCAGAATTTGTAAGCAGAGAGTTGAGAGAGTTTGGAACCATGTTACTTTGGTGTAAATGTCACATATAGTTTAAGGCTGTGTATGTGACTCCCTAAGCAAGCACAGTGCCATATATCTTTATTAGTTTCATTGGTCAGTGCAGTGACCAGTTGTTTATACTCATTACACAAGACAAGGTGAACCATTTGGCACAGACCACAATCACAGCTAAAAACATATGACTTTGCAGAAAATAAAAATTGTAGAAAAGGCTACACACAGTGTTGTGTATATACGACCAGAATAAAATCATTTATTTGCTTTAATACTGTTTCAAGCTTCCAGTTTCTCAGACATGCCAAAGCAAATCTTTTAAACTTTTTTTTTCCCCTCAATATAATGTAAAATAACACTAATAATTTTACTACAGTTCATCATCAGTTTTCTGAAAAAAAAATGTGCTAGTTAAGTCAATGGAATAATAATCCACAAATTAGATGGTACTATGCATAAACCACTGTCACTGAGATTTTTCCTCATGCAGCTTTGCTCCACTCTTTTGAAGAACATACTTCTTACTCAATGGCTAGACTGTTATCAAATTGGTGATATATGAAACCAAATTCATTATAAATCAGTCGACTATATTTTCTTGCACTATTTTGACTACTGTATCTTGTACTGCCATGCACAAGCATTTCTTTCATCACACATATATAAAATAATTTGTTTCTAAAGGGAAAAAAAAGATTTGTTTCTTTTTCCAACATCCATCTCTATGGAGATTTCAAGGTAATCTAAAATATATTCTAAATCCTTCTTCCTGAAATATGACAACAGATGTGTGTCCTGGTGTTCAGCAGGAGGAGGGTCAAGACTGCGATAAGGAATAGAGGGGTGCATATACACAGCTTTCTCTCTGAAAATCCCTGTTAAACCAGCCCTTATTTTTACAAGGATGTATCTTCCACACCAGCTGACTGGTGTTCACTGATAGTCAGTCACAAGGATAGAAGCAAATCTGGCAACAGTCATGTTTCAGAGATTTTTCCTTCCTGATGTTGAAAACAAGATTAACTGCAGGAGAGACTAAAAGTATAGAATACACAGTATTGTGTCTGGGGTAATCTCCTTATGATATGGGAAGCAAGAGACAAGAGTCTGGAAATGACAATAGGAGGAAAAAAACGAGGGGAAAATAAGCCAGGTTTGGAGGGGAAAAGTAACAGAAAAATAGCGATGACTGTGAAGTGTGTGACAGCACTCAAGAGTGAAGTTTGGAGGCAAAACTATACAACTCAGTGTATTCAGCAACTTAATAAGTGTGTAAATATTTTCCCCAAGAATAACACCATCCACAGAACTTGCAATAGTCATCTACAGAAAAACTGAAGCCTCACCTTGCTACACTACACTAGGCTCAGCACCCTGTAAAAATGAAGAGAAATCTGAACATGCCATAGAAAAACGCCCCAAATGCTGAAAAGTTATGAACTGCTTGCTCATTCTCCGCCACATTTTCAGGAAGGAAACACAAACTCTTACTTTGAGAGTACAAACATGGATATATCATCTCAACTCACTTCTCAAGTCTTCTATCAGGTACTGATGGACAGTTGAAATGTAGACCTTAGCATTAAGCCGTAAGTACAGTTCCCCATTCTTTGTCAAAATACAATATTGACGCTGACTACAGTCTCATCCAGAGCATGCATTTGTTTACTAGACAAATACAAAGAGAGAGAGTAAAAAATATAGAGTAGAAATAAGAGAGGAATGTAGGAATGTCTTTGTATTCCAGATCGTTGCCTCCGGTCAAGCCAAAGCCAGACCCAATAATCACACCCGTAGCTTAGTATGTTAAGTGGAAACTTCAACTTAGCAAAATTTCTACTAATAACATCTAAAGTAAAATAGTCAATCTTTCAGTTTCTCTAGAAAAGTAACTAGCATAAATTTCTTATTAATTCAAAGGCTTGGTAACCACTGGCCCAAGCCATTAGTAACGGAATGTCTTAAAGCACAGTGGAAAAAGTTTTTTTCCCCTGCAGAGGAATTTTAATCATCCCATGCTAGCATAACTAAGGCAACCACAGAAACCAAGTTTTTAAAACCAATCTCCCTAGAGGCTGTATTTCTAGTATATGATATTAACAGCTTAACAAGTCTCAACCTACATGAACACCACTCAAGATCCCATCTTTTTCCTCTGTGTTCACATGCAAACTGAGCAAACTAAGTTAGTCAGGCTTCATCATACAGAAATATATTTCCACAGAGACATTAGCAAAATACACACACACAAAAAAAAAAAAGAGATTGAATCAAATCATTTATGTGTCGCAGACGTTTCACAAGAAACTGCAGCCCAGTGTGCTGTGGAGGAGGTCTGTGAGATACATGCAAGCTCAAAAAATCTGAGGTTCTTGAGAATAACGACAGCTGTGCAAAAAGAAAAAAAGATTTTGCATGGGTGACAGTTATGATTATGATAACAAGAACCGCAGTTTCTGTCATAGAGCACTACTAGATTGCTATCCTATAGCAATAGCTTCACCTTTACCTGCTGGTTCCAAGTGCTCAGTTTAAAGTTTCAAACCCTGAGGTCCCCTGAAACAGTGATGAAAAAAAATCTTACTAATTTCCTGAAGTTGTCTCAACTCCACTGGCACTTGTACTTCGACAGTCATGAGGATCAACATGACAGTTGTTGCAAAGCAACAGATATTGAAAATACTGGATATTGTAAGCAGTTAGTACATTCTTTACCAGCCGCAACTGATGGACAGTGATATCCTTATTGTTCAAGCTATTGCTGCTGCTTTAATAAATAGGTGAAATTATAACAGCAAGAGCTCTTGTTTGCTTTAGCATTAAAAGCTTCAAAGTTTTTTTCTCTTTTAAACTGCAGAAATATAACTAGATTGTATACCTACGTCCCTATTATAATGTTCTAAAAGATAAAATTTGATACATGCTATTTTTCTCTGTAACAAAATATTATTAAAATTTGTATTTTGAATAGCAACTTTTCCTTGGCTATTACAAGTAACGTGCCTGAGTTCTCAAAGTATAAACCCGTGCTGAAACTGGGCTGCAGCGCCGTGAATGTTTAAAGTCTGTTATCAGTAGCGCTGTTTGCGTGTATTACACAGCATTTATTTATGATTGTTTTTTAATAGAAATGCACACACAAAGTGTTTTGAGAGAAAACTTTTTACAGCTGCTTAACTGGCTACATTTTAATCTTTCTAGCCAGCCTGATAGCATTTTTTTCTCATTATTATTATTTTTTATCCCCATCCCCCCCCTTACTTTTGTTTTTGTTAGGAGGGCACGTTTAAGGGAAGATTTTCATTTCAGCCTATGCTTATCCAAGAAGCAGTCAAGGACACAGCAGCTGCAGAAACATACCGAGTTTCCACAAAAACTCCCTTCTCTAACTGGGGAAGAAAGAACACCAAGATATTAAAATGCTTCTTTTAAAGCGTATCTCAGATAGGTCTTTAGGTCTTCATCTCTTGCTGATGTCCCATGATTACAAGGTGTCCAAGTCCAGTCATCTACAGCATTATTCAAAAAAGTCACCTTAAAGGTAGAGTGAATAACAAAGCTAGTAGTCAGTGAATATGTATTACAATTGTCTGACCTGTGTTTATGTCACCGGATAAGTGCTTACACGCATGTACAAACAGCCAACTGAGATCTTCCCTTCGAGGAAGGGGAAAGAAAAAAAAAAAAAGAAAAAGAAAAAAAAGACAAAAGGATTCTGTCAGACAGGAGAAAGACGCACTGTAGCAGGTTCCATCCATGCCCCCCCACACCCCCCGCCGCTTTCCCTGGACTGTGGTATGAAAAAACAATGGCTTTTCTGAGGCTCTGTGCAGACAAGGCAGCTCTGAAAAAACTAATAGCCATGATTAATGACAATGGGCTAGAGGAGAGTTGGGACACAGCCGCCACATATATCATCCGTTCCCATCAGTCTCTGCTCCTCCCTGCCCCTCTTCCTACTACCAGCAAGGCATTATAAAAATGTCTTATCTGCTTTCGACTTTTTTTTGAAATCACAGCACCACTGAAAAAGAAGGGGGGAAAAGAAAGAGAGAGAGACAAAGAGGCAATAGGGTGAACAAGAAAATGGCATGTAAAATAACTATAAGATATTCCAGGGGAAAATGCATGAGCTGTAATCATTCAAGATTTCAGCAACTTGACTCTTCACATGCTGAAGCCACATTTTCAAGGTCTTATCTGCCATATGGTTCCCTGTTTGGATGATTTATTAGGTGTAGAAAGCACACTGATAAATTTTACTGCATTTCCCTGAATAGGCAACCTATGGTGTCAATAACAAAGCTCAGGCCGCTTTAATGAAAACTGTAAGCACCAAAGGGTAACCATTTATTTATGAGTCACTACAGTATTACTAAGACAAAATTTATCTTCCCTTCTCACGCACTCTGCAGAAACCAAATCTGGTCAAAGAAACGACGATCACATCCATATGTCAGTGACTTACTAACATGTCTCCTGCACACTCAGGGCTTGCATCCAAATAAACAGTTTCCATTTAATGACTATTTTTTCTAATGTAAAAGAGGCTCTTAAGTTTGAAAACATAGAAAAAAATACACTGGTGAAAACTTGCATACCTACAAAAATATTATGCGGTGTAAATTTTCTTTGTGCAAGACAAAAAATAAAACCTATCAAAAATAAGCATTATCATTTCCATGGTTTAAGTTTTATCTGTATAGGACCGTATCATCAAAATCACTTTGGATAATCTTGGAAAAAAGGAAACTGAAAACAAACGACAGCTCATAGATGTGAAAAACAGTGCTTATGGCTCCATCAAAGATTTCAGAAGATGAATAATTTGACACTTTGGCCTTAATTCGAAAACCATGACTCTTGACATTTCTTATCTTTTTTTTTCATTTTTCTTCTTTTTTTTTTCTCAACACAGTCTTTAGTCTAAAAGAAAATATTGCAGTTGTTCTGTTTCACACACTGAGAGTTACTTATGTCTTCTGCCCACATGCCTAAGGCACTTTAGATGCCCTCAAAAATTGCGGAAGATAGGTGTGTACTATAGGCACGCTACTTATATGCACTATTTGAAAGGCGAACTTAAATTCTTTGTTATTCATCCTACATGAAAATCATCAACTATTCAGACCTGATCAAGACCGACAGAACTGCTTGTTTCTCTTGCTCACACATATGTGCCCCATCTTCTTCCCACTTTAAAAACAACCAGCAAACCAAGTCACACACCCCCCATGCATCATTTGGTATGAATATCAGGATTAGCATGGACACAGGTGGTGAGGTTTTGGCTCCAGCTATTGAGTATTATTTTTTGTTTGTTTTTGTTTTGTTTTTCCTGAAGATATGCAACAGCATATGTAAATAATTAAGTTAGATTTCATTACTAGATCATTCATATAACTACTCGACACTGAACTAAGAAGTGCCACGCTTTCAAAAGTTCAACAGTTGTCACTGTATATTTGAAAAGGCCTTATTTTCACCAAGATACTTCAATGGTAGCTTCCCCATCACTAACTATGGAAAACCTTGCCCTTAACATCCACCTTTAGCACAGATACATAACGTGTTATCGGTACACATGTGTCCTTTTTATTATAACTATAAACCTACAGCATCAATTAATAGTTCTTGGCAGAAATCCAACTGCAAACACAGGATTTTAGTCCTTGGGGGCACAGAGCACTGTGTTTAAGGAGCCGGGCAGTTAAAAGACTGGCGTTCTACATGGGTGTTTAACCTTTGATTAGTGTTGCCTGAAAACGGCTTTCCATGTGAGTAGATGAATGCCATGGTGCAGGCGCAGAGCGGAGAGCCGCTCCAGCCCAGGTCAGCCTCTTTCACAAAGCCCGATCCCAAGGTGACAGGATACTGTGTCATGACCAATGTGCAAAACATCAAGAAAGACAAAGTGCGAGGTAATTAATCATTTTCTGAAGTACCAAGCATCTTCTTCCTTGCTGCTAAAAAAATTCCGTAAGAAAAGCATGCCCAAATTACCACAAACAGTTTTTCTCAATTTAACACCTCAGTAGAAGCCAAACAGTGCACTCTGAAATCCTCAGTGGAAACCATAACATATATTATCATTCTGCAGATAGGGCACTGGTGTTCCTCCCTCACTCCCTTACCCCTCACAGAAGACAGTTAGGAAGAAGAAATTATTTTCCACTTCATTTTTAAGTGGAGAGGGGGATGAGGAAGGAAGGGCCTGACACATCTCAGTATCTAAATAACCCATCCTGCAGAGTATTGCCACAGGTTCTTCTGTATTTTCCCCCACTCCCAAACAGAGGGTTCGTCTCTACTGTTCTACCCAACTAGTAGAAAATTGCTGATAAACATATACCAATGTAAAGTTATGGAGGCTCACAGTGAAAACTGCTGTGTTTTTTGTAGTCTTTATCCAGCTCTGTGTCACAGCTTTGAACATCAGAGATTTCATACATGTGACAAAACAGTTAGTCATCTTCATCCACACCTTTCCCATTTGAAAGAGCCTAATGGGAGTCTCCACATGCCTGTCTTTTCCAGGCAGGTCCCTAAAGCTGACCCTCTCCCTTATCCCCCCCCAGCACACAGTTCCCACTAGCTATGGAAACTGACCCCGGGAGCAGATTTACCTGTGAATGACATAACCTTCTGTCACAGCCTTTCTGTAAGTCAGTTTTATTGATTAAGAAATGTACTCCAGCTATTTTAGCCAACAACCATTTTTATTTGGCTTTCCTCTGGTGATATTCTAGATATTCCCTGAAAGTATCAGGGCAGAAAATACATGCCAGACTACTAGTTGTAAATTGGTGCCAGGATTGTAACCCATCAGCTGCAACCACCCATGCACACAATCTTTACACCCTCCAAAAATAAACCCTACACTGAGCTGCCCAGTAATAATCTTCAGGACCATGATAGTTTTATAGTTAAGGGTGAAAAATGTCTCTAATCCTATGTTTAAACTGAGCACTCTTTGGGAGCAGAAACTGTATTTTTACTGTGTGCCTATGCACCAGAAAGGTCTGCAACCCCAGTCAGAAATTCCTCAATACCTCCCCATTACTAACAGTACATCTCTATTTTTTCTCAGCAGATACAGTCAAGGGGGAAGGGAGGACAGTCTCTTAAAAGCGAAGCTACTTACCTAGGTGCCTGCACTTTCGTTTTTTCATTAAATTTATTTCTCCCTACAATACCTGTCTGGTTTAAAAATATGCCTCAGTTCCTATAAATTACCATAAATAAACCAGTGGCTGAACAGCACCTTTACACAGACACACATGTAGTAATGAACACCTTCAAAACATTCTGCCAAGCGATACAACAGGGCATGCATTTTCAGAGCAAGTAAGCGTATCGCAACAACTGTGCATCCCACCATCTATCTTATAAGATCTACAATATTATCTGTGGGTCTGTTTTGTACAATGAGGTAGAAGAGCACAGACCATGATGCCAAGGCTGCAAGTGGGACCCTCCCCTCCTGTGAGAGCACAGCTCACTTCAGCTCAACTTTGAATCAGGATTATGCTGAAACTGAATTATAGCTTTCTCCCCCCGCACGCACATTTATGCTATTCCCCATGGACTGTTTGGGTGTCAAATCTGCATAATCACTGTATATTATTTTTCAATAACCATAAAGCAGGCAAATCACTGAGGTGCCTGACAACCATTAGCCAATAAGTGCGCAAAGTTCTTCACATTTTTCATTTGGTGGTTATTTCCCCACAGCTGAACTATAAATACAAACCACACTTTTCCTAACTGTTTATAGTTACTTAGAGCATGTAATACTCTTTCTCCCCTTCATCCTCAACTTAGCATAATATACTTGACTACAGATATACCTGAAAATATTACAGTCATGAAAAGAACTCTACACAAAGACTATGACTTTGGCTCTGGTATTTCATGTAAGTCAACTGCCCAGTAAACATAACGTACGATGGAGGAGATACTGCCTAGAGAAGAAGAAACTGCAGGGCAGCACAGAGAACAAGACTTGAAAAAAGAAATGGGATGGAAAGGACAAACTAATTTCTGTTACACAGTAGTAATTGTCATGATTTCCCATAAACATGACACGGTACTTACTGCATCACTCAAAACATGGAAAAGAACAAAAGGGTATAGAAGACTGAGGAAACAAATTGGAAAAAGTCTTTTAGTTTAATTTTGAGTTTCTGACTGTTCCAATTTTCTTCCTATTCACTTAAATTATTTATTTTTTTCAGCACCAGTCATTTCAATGTTTCTGTACAAACACTGTGCCTCAAAGTTTACACAGACCAAGGCAGTCATTAGAGTACAGCATTCAAGCTATTTTACAATCACATTTAATGTCAATAGCAATGCACAACAAAACACACCTTTAGTACTTCTTTAATGGCTATACTAATTTTAATTAGGAATGGGAATAAAATACTTGTTTTTAAAATGTCTTTTTGTAGAATTCTAAAGGTCAAGTTGAATACATCAGGAATTGTATAAACTTTGGTTATATAAACTTGCTGTTAAGCCCTCTGACATACGGTTCTCTTCTGTATAAAGCCAGACTACTATATAGTTGAAATCTAACTACCCATCATAAACGCCTTCAGTATGTTTGAAATAGCCTGTCGGACAACATGGTTCACACACTGACATCCCAGGCTGATTTATGAAAGATCAAAGGCTGTAGCTGGTAAGTATTAAGAGGTACACGTTTTACGGAATGAATAACTTTCCTCATTCTCACTAGTTCTTATGGTTTTTACAACAAATTGCCTGGCTCTCAAGAACAGTCTCATAAAAAGAGTGAAAAACACTTTTCTATCCCAAGCTTTCTAAAGACTTGAAAAAAAAAGTTGTAGACACTTTTGAAACTATAAATTTAAACACTTCTAGAATTTTAAGAGTAGTACTAGCCTAAATTTATCTCATACATATATTTATACTAAGTGGTCAATGAAAGCATAGGAACAAACAGAAGATAATTGAGAGACTTTTTCCTTTGATTTTGGGCCTTTAGATAAACAGAATATTCTCCAAAAAGTATATTTTTCCAGATGGGGTCGGTTCTGTGGAAGACTAAAACCTTGGATGTTATACAGGCGAAACTGTAATGACCTCCAGGAAGTGAAATATGGTTGCTTTTGTCATTATCAATTACCTTCTAAAGCTAACATAATTTCAATTACCAAAATAAAGGCAGCTAGCCAGAACAAAGGATGTCCATACTTAATTTTTAAAACTAGTGGCAACTTTCATCATTACATCATCGTGGTGATCCGCTGGCCAGAGAGAGGCCTTCAGAGAGCTTTCTGCTGTTGACCTGCAACAATGCACTTCCCAGCATGGCTAGATCCACTGACAAGACTGTGTTTTGGGACTGGCATTTTGGGAGGAAAAAGTAAAGGAAGAGGAACAGAGTTTTTTCTCCTTCAGTTCTTCAGTTGGCAATCTAGAGGAAAATACATGCATCACAAAGCACTAATACTACGGAAAAATCCCTATGCCAAGAGACCTTTAAGAAAAAATAAATCATATATGCTACATGAGAGAGATAGAGACACACATTACCTTACCCAGAAGGCATCTGTGACCCTTACGATAAGTTTTTTTTTTTTCCCATTATACAGGAAAAATATAGCTTTTCTGAGTCTCCATATCTGAGTGACTATACTGTGGAAGACAGTAAAGAGCCACTACCAGTTCTGCACTACTTGCAAAGAGCTCTATTTCTCAGAAGAAAGGAATGAAGGAAATGTAAGAACGAATGAGGCAGACAACCAACAGACCTATTTTGTATAAGTTGCCTTAAACAGGAGCCAGGAAAAATATAGGCAGATAGACTGGTACATAGACATCCAGATCATTGAAAGCTTTCTTCCTCTCAGCTGAGAGAGAACATACACACACACACTATATTGTGCTGCATGATGTCCTATAAAAACATCAAGTCTAACATTCTCTTCTGGAAGCTTGAGGTTTAACACAATATAACCCAAACTGAGGTGTCATGAATCAGCAAAAAGTAGAGAAGAGGCTACTGACAAAGGTAGCGGGGAGAGGGACGGTGTGATGTTGTTTCAGAAAATTCATTAAAGTTTCAGAACTAAGTGAGCAGAACTACACTCAAAAAAAATGGCTGCAGTGCCTCAGAATTAAGTCTGGGCATCAAATACTCTTGAAATCTTTGTTTTAAACTGAGACCAAACATCATGAATGTCCTGATTGAAAGTGTCACAGATTTCACATGTGGTTTTCTGACTTTCAGGTATCAGAATGCACAGCCATTAAAACCCGAATAGGTAAATTTTGTTACTCACAGGATTCAACATTTTGCCTTCTCTTCCTTGAATATATTTGCTAATTGATGACTTCTTGCAAACATGGGCGTTGTCTTTAGTTACTTCTTTCTCAGCTTTCCAGCTACTTAGATGGGAACTACGACTTCAACAATCCTGTCCCTCATAGGAAAACTCCTATTTTCCAACAGGGGAAAAAAACAACAACAAAAAATACTATGAGATTCAAAAGCATCATTCTAGATTTCCGTGTTTTCCTGGAGGCAGCCCCCTAACATAGTGGTCCATCACAGAAGTAGAGCAACATACAACTTCAGCTCCCCTAAGCACTGGGCTAAATAAAACCAGGAACACAAGTTCAGACATTTTGAAAGCAAAAGATATGTTATAATGCATGAAGCATCAAGGTCATAGCCTTATTTGCTGTAATTCTTTACATATATATGTGATATAGGAATGGATTTTCTTAGAAGTCACATCATCCCCTTAGCTTATAGGGAAGTCTTAAACTTCCTTGAATTGGGAGGGCAGACTTCCAGTAAAACTGAACTGCACAGGTGCATATGTTACCACATATCTGGGGAGCTGGGATTGTTCAGCCTGGAGAAGAGGAGGCTTAGGGGCGACCTTATCGCTCTCTACAGGTACCTTAAAGGAGGCTGTAGTGAGGTAGGGGTTGGTCTATTCTCCCACGTGCCTGGTGACAGGACGAGGGGAAATGGGCTAAAGTTGTGCCACGGGAGGTTTAGGTTGGATATTAGGAAGAACTTCTTTACTGAAAGGGTTGTTAGGCATTGGAATGGGCTGCCCAGGGAAGTGGTTGAGTCACCATCCCTGGAGGTCTTTAACAGACGTTTAGATGTAGAGCTTAGTGATATGGTTTAGTGGAGGACTTGTTAGTGTTAGGTCAGAGGTTGGACTCGGTGATCTTGGAGGTCTCTTCCAACCTAGACGATTCTGTGGTTCTGTGATCTCTGATAAAGGCAAGACTGAAAAAAAAATTGTTATAAAACCCACTGCTACAAGAGCTTATGCTTGTTTTCCTGCTTGCTATGTTATTTTCTGACCATTTCCTGCTCTTCACAGACAGAAATACCCAGCATAACAAAAGTACTAAGGTACTTATGCTTACATAAAGCTACGTGTGTAGCCAGGGCTACACAACAGACTTAATTGTGTGTCATTGACACCATGCCTCACTTTGAATGCTGTATACTTGGAATTCTAAGCAATATTGGGCCTAATATCTACTGGAGAAAAAAAAAAAAGCCCTCAAATAAATGCCTCTGCTAGACAAAGGTGGAAAGAGCTAAGAAGAGCAGAGCAAATATTCTTCATAGAAAAGGAATGGCTTCTATTCTACTTCTAGTGAAGTTCTAAGAGAAGATAAAATTAGACTCTGAATTACCAGACACCTGAACCTCTAAAGAAAACTTGTCAGCTACCATCTACAAATATTTCCTTTGGTGATACAACACAATGCTGCAAGTACCTCCAAAAATACAACAAAAAATAATAATCCACGTTTCAATTGAAGGATGAACATTCTGTAAGAAGCTCATCCTACTTTTTTTCTTCATAGTGTTTCACCTGCTATTGCAGTCTTTTTATTTAGATACATTTTTAAAAGCCTTATTTTTGGACATTAATAGCTTAAGGAACTCTGATATCAGGTCAATAAAACAGTGAACTGACATTTGACAAAATACACGTTTGCAATATTACAATCGATAGAATCGTAAAAACCCTATGCACTCCAATACTGAACTATTTCTACTTCCAATAGTGAAATATTTGCAGATTTCCTTCACACTTTACCCTTATAGTCTTTTCAGTCACCTCATGTCTAGCCACTTCCTTCGTTAAAAAAAAAACAACTAATTTTATAAACAAAAATCTGCTTTTTAAATTGTATTAATCTGTTTTAATACAGATATTTTTGTATTAACTGCATTTATTTTATTAATATGAATTAATTGCATTAATACAAATTGTTTTTCACGTGTTATAAAGCAATTTGCATCCACTGCTCAACTGCTTTCCTTTCAGCTGCTTTCACAATGGAAATAATTTTAAGAGTTCCTCTTATGCTATTTAATTTATATTAGAAAAGAGAGGGCTTTCCCACACCTTAACTAAACACATTAATTGAGGAGGAAAAAAATGCTGCATAGAGTCTGCTCTCAGAATGCATCTATTATCAAATTTCTCAATGCATGGAAAACAATTCCAAGTCAGTCAAAAACAGCTGTAAGGATTCAAAACCATAGTATTATCTTCATTACATTTACTCCCATTTCGCAAGGTTTGTAACCAAAGAACATAGGCACATATAATACTTCATTATCAGTTATTTCAAAAACACATTAAATTGGTGATTTACGCAAGAAATACTCTTTTTTAATGAAAAGGTGACTATACTTCTCATTGTTAATATCACTTCTCATGCCAGCCTCAGAACACATGAACGAATTTATTTAAGTCATTATATGCTGTACTAAAACAAAACTTCAAAGTCTTATTCTGAAATTGCATGCATTAATCCTTTTAAATAGTCGTTACTATTAAAAAAAGCAACAATCAATGGCTGCAGAAATATGAATTTGCATTTTCAAGGATGTTTGGAAACATTAGTTATAATTAGCAAAACAAGCATTGTCCCCATGACAGCCTTTCTTTACAAACCTTTGAATGTTTGACAAGAAAAGGTCATGTTTTGTAAAATCCTGGAAAGGTCATTCAATAACAAATCACATGAATGAAATCACAAGAGTTCAAGGAGGTTAACAGAAACACCACAGGCATTAAAGCATGTTTTCAAGGTAAACAAGGTAAAAGAAAAACAGTCTGCCTTAGCTCTGGAAAAAGGAAAAAGCAAGTAGTCTCTAATTTGCTACACACTGTAATTTTAAAACATTTTCTCTGCACTTGGTGGTTTAACACTACGTATTATTTCTCATGTTCGACGCATTTAGGGAAGGATTAACAGATAACAGAGCCAAAACATTTAAACATCTCTTCAAATAGCCTAGGTTGACCTTAGTAGATTTTTCCGCCTTAATCTTGTGACCAGACACTTAAAAAAAAAACAAAACTTAACCTCCATCTCAACTAAATCTCAATCTTAGATCTCAAAACTTCACTGCTTGAAACTCTGCCAGCCTTTCAGCTAAACACTTTGACCTGCCTGTGACCTCCTATTTCCAGGTCTATTTTCTTCTTTACCAAAAGAACACAACATTTTTCACAGGCAGGAATAACAAAGAGTTGTTTATATAGGGTAATTTAACTACAGGATCAGTGCAGGGAGCAGTGTGATGTATTTGATCCACAGACCAAGGAAAAAAAGCATTGCTCACCAGTGTTAGAGAAAAGCCTATTGAATAGTTTTCCTGGGGCAAGCCAGCAAATTGGGGTTCTTTTCATGTATAGGCATAAAAAAAAAACGAATTCAAGAATGATCTTGGGTCTCTGTCTCCACAGGGTGTTAAAGCACTGGCCTGCTGCAATTCTGAAGTTTTAAAGTTCCATTATCCTAGTGGAAAAAGGGGAGTGCTTATTTACATAAATTCAACATTATTCAAAAGAATTTGCTACGCAGGAGGAAATCTTTTCTAATACAAAGAATTTAGAATTACCAACTATGCTTAGTTTATCAGCATTACGCTTGTGTTTTCATTTATGACAGGCTATTTGCAAACTGTAATTTATTATGGACCTCTTTATGAGATTAATTTAACAGGATCAGACCTGTGGACCACCTAAAGTTACATGTTGGCTGGCAGTAGCTAGTCTCACAGGGGTGAGAAAAGCACAGTGACAGCAACACGGAACGGTCTCTCAGGACATGCTGTTGTAACCCCCTAACAGATTCAGACTTCAAACTTAGCTTCATGAGTTCAAGAAAGCCTGAAAACATTGAAGTTTCATACCAATATCATTAGATACTCCTGTGTGATGCTTCTCATCCATTTCAAGTCCAGGTAATAGCAATAAGACTCCCTCTCTAAAGGCAGACACCAATATAGACAATTAAATGTGTTAAAATAATCATTTCTTCTATCAAGTAAGCTTGATAGTAAAGCTAACAAATCCAAGCAACTTGGCTTTCCCATCACCCAAGCTGAATAAATATGCTGAATGTTGCATTTCTTACTAGAAGACCACTTTTACACTGGGTTCATCCTTCTTTGGAACTAACAACAGAGAGCGTTATCCGGTTCCATTATAAAGTTTAAAAGCTTGACATTTTAGCAACCTGCGGACAAAGGAAAGCCTGCTGACCTCAGAGCACAACCCAAACAAGGCAACAAGCTTAGATGAAAGAATGCAGCAAATAAAACAAACGCACACTTGTTGAGGTTTCTGCTCTGCCCGTAGCACAGTAAACTGGTTTAGGGTAAGTGACCCCAACAGAAAACTAAAACTGCTAATAAACAAATAAGATCAGTTTTCAGGTACAGCATTCTCCTCAACGTTTTAACCATGACAGAGCACAAACACTTTCACAAGAGGGCTAACAGAAGAACTCGATCAATGAAGCCTGCACATGCTTCAGGTCACAATGCTTCTCTTCTGCTCTTCTATGTGGGCATGCTCCTCTACACACCTCAAATAGGCTCTTCTCTAATGTCCTGCTCCTAACCTTTTTCAGAAAAGGGGGCAGAATGTGTACCAGAGGAAGCACAGGAAGTTCAGTGGCTTGACGGTCACGGAATTGGTATCATGTTTGGTCTGATAGCATGAAGAGCCATTAGCAGCCACGCACTACCAGTATTGAAATAAAACCTTGAAAAAGATTTCCAGATGAAGTCAAGGCAGTCAGGGATGTATTCCTTTACAAGGATGCATGCCTTTAAAGGAATTAAGGAACAAAATACTAAAAACAATCATGAGCATTACAAAGACTTTACTAATTAGCATAAATGTTGTTTTTCTACCCACATATACACAGGCAGACTATGCAAATGAATATATTTTATCAGGAAGAAATATAACATGACTTTCTATAGGAATATCAAAAGTACATCTGGCTGATATCTCGTTCTCAGTCCATATCCACCCAGTATAGCTTTTCATCTTATTTCAGCACTATTCATGTGCTGGCAGGATTTCTTTTGTTCTTCACTGTAGGACAACTCGAGACATTTGATCCACGCATTACCAAAGCTTCCGGTTTTGACATGACCTTATACCGTCCTTTAGTAGCATTTTAGGAGCTGTGCAGGAAGTGTTCTCCAACATGTGGTCCAGAGCTCAGGCGTTACAATGCTGTCATTATTTTGGCATTTAGGGCTCATGTGGTACCTTTTCCTACAGACTGCAGCTTTGCCTTCCTATTTTGAAGAGCTCAAAAAAGAACTATTCTAGAAATGTTACTCGTCCATTAGTGCTATTGTTTCTTTAAAAAGCTATACCAGTTTGTACTATGACTGATCAAAATGACTATCAGAAACAAGACACCTCATTTTGTCTTTCTTGCCAACTATTTTAGCTTATTTGCCATGAGCGCAGGGTATAATTAATATCACACAGGAGCCAGCATTGTCATTTTTCAAATCATTTCCCTGGAAATGTTCTACACCTCTTAATGGCCCTGCTAATGCTGTAGCTGTCATGTTTTGGACAGCTGCGCTTTTACAAGACAAACTCAGCTGCGCCATGCGCCTCTCTGTAGACTTTTTAGCTCAACGGCTCAGAGGCCATGAATGCCAGCTGGTAACAGCTATATGGAAATCTTTGATTAATTTTTTTACCTCTAGACGCTGACTGTTGCTCAAATGTCACCTTCCCAGTTTCCATCCCTAGCCAGTATTTCCCCCCCCTCCCAGTACTGCTTGATGGATGAAGAATCAACTGAATGGGCCAAAAATCTTATGACTAATTAAAGCCAATATAGCCAGCCCAGATGTGGAGTGAACACAAAGTCTGGAGAGCGTCCAGGTCACACACATGAAATGCTCCATTGTTCAAGAGATGGAGCTCTTAATGACATTTACTGGGCTGGAGCTAACACAAACTGATATTCAGGGGGCAGTAAGGAGACAGGACAGGAGTTGCATTTTGTCAGGCTTTACCTTCACAGCTTACAGCCAGAGCAAGTGGGCTGCATTGATCAAATGAAAACATGCAGCAACTACACAGATATTACAAAGTGATTAAGAAAGTCAGTCAGATTTTATGCTGTTTTACTCTGGAAATGATTTGAAGCTGACAATAAGAACAAATTAGTAGTGTTCAGCAGTCTCCTAGTTGGGTAGGGTGGTTTGACTTCAGCAATTGATTCTGCCTATGAAGCAATACTAAGTGTCTTCTTACTGAGTCAAAGAACCAGAGAACGTGATCGATAAACAAACCTAACATATTGTAATTTCTAATACATACAAGTATGCTAAACATCCATTTCTGCAGCTTAAACACCTCTGCAGCTCTCCCGTTTTAACTTCCTGTTCATTAACAATCTTCACTCCTGAGAAAGAAGACAGCAAAACTTATTTTCCCATCATGTCTGCAAAACACTGGATAAAGTTATGTTCAGCAGTTCAGCAGCAGCAATTGTCCCAGTTGAAACCAGCCAGGCCAGGAAAAGTGACACAAACAGGATGCTGCTAAACATGCACAATTCAAAAACACACACTATATTCTCTTCTGCATGATTTGCTGCCATTTAAAAGACAATAAACAGCAACTTTAGATTGCTAACAACATGTCATTTAAGGTTTGCTGTTGCTCAACATGAAGAAAAATCAATGCCAGCTCTACAGGGGCAGAAAACCCAGAGAAGTGAGCTCCATTTCAGGTCTGTTTGAACTCATTTCCTTTCTCCGTGGTTGCCCCCTTGTACACCCCCTCAGGCATCCCCTCACAGCAGGCATGACAGCTTGACACATTGACAGCTTGAACTGAATGACAACTGATTTGTACAAATTTCAAGCCTTATAAATCTACCTGTCACAACAACAACATAAAAGAGCTTGGACCCAGCAGGTAACTCAGAAAAAGCTTCCCCTGACAGCATTTTCTGAAAAGCAATGGCTTGCCTCCTGCCAAAAATTCCAACTATCATCCTTGTATAACTTTGAATAAAAATTCAGGGCCCATTTTCTTGCCAACAGGCTACCAATCGTCTTATTTAAAGATTAAAAAGAGTGAACAAGAAAAAAAAAGCCATCCACAGAATTTCATTTTATACTGATATGAAAGTAGTACCACCTGCTATGGCAGGATTACCACACCATTTTTCTCTACAGTGGTCAGACAGAGTAAATGAGCAAGGCTTTTTACGGTATTTAAACAATATCCCAGATTGCGATGCTGTTATGCATCCATTACATTGGAGCTGTTAGTCAATGCCACTCTTGCTGATAGAAGTTCAAGAGTTTTTTCACTTTGGGAAGTTATTGTGTTTTGTTTTTGTTCGCTGTGGTTTGTGTGTTTTTTTCTAGCTTAGTTGTTAAAAAAGCAAAATTCCAATTTCAGACACAAGCAAGGCTTTTCAAGGTACATTTTGCTGTCCAAGTCTGGTGGAAATCCACATGGACATTAGTTAAAATGCTAAGCACTCAGTGCTTTTGTAGGGGATGCAAGAGTAGCATGCAAGATAAAAAGTGCAGCATTTGATGCTCCAAAGGAATAGAAAGGGAATTAAGTAATTCTGTAAAAGGTCTTTATGGAAGGAGTTTATACCAAAAGAGTTATGAAACCCTGCAAGAAGACTTTAAAGATGATGAAACATATATGGTATTTAAAATGAGGAAGTTTTAAAGTATTCTGAGAAAGCCCTGTGGGACAACCTTCCAGGTACCAAAGGAAATGCCTTAGGAAGCACCAAGTCAGCTTCCCTTAAACCTGGAAAAAAAAAATCATATTAAAAGATACCTGCCGTTAGGGAAAAAATAAGTTATTTGTGGTGTTTTACCTAAATAAATAAAATGTTCAGCAACTTCCAGTCATAATCAATAAAGATCCAAAATAACAACTTTCTACTAAGCTTCTAGATAATAAAAGCAATTAATAATACATGTAGAATTTGTATAAATTGCTCATTCAGCCCATGACACCTAAAAGAAGTGGCTTTCTTGCCTTTTAACTCAGGTATTACTGGAAATTTTAATTGTCCAAGTCACTTTGCATGCATACAGCAAACTGATGATCAGTGCAAATTATAACAGCACAAGTTGAGTGCTATTTCACATTTGTTGCTGCCGTGCTCTAAGTTCACTATTGTCATGGCTTTGGCTGGGATAGAGTTAGTTTTCTTCATAGAGGCTCATATAATGTGTTTCGGATTTTTTATGAAAATAGTGGAGACAACACACTGTTGCCTCTTTGAAGAAAATTAACTCTATCCCAGCCAAAACCAGGCCAACTATAATAATCTAAGATGGGGAAAAGCTCTAATTTTCAGTACTTCCCTGACAACTCCCCTGGTTTCCCTTCTGTAATGATTTTGTGCAGAAAGTAGGAACACTATCACACAAAATCATTCTAACAGGAAAAAAAAAAAAAAAAGGGTGTGGGGGTAGTGTCCAAAGAACTTCAGCACACCCCTCTGCTCCCCTACCACTCATGGACATCTAAGCGTTGCATTATCTTTGCTCAAAACAAGGGGGGAAGGAAAGGAAAGAAAATAGCATTTTTCAGATAAAAACAAATACACAGTCATGTGAGAAATTTGTAGTCACAGAGTAAATGTTTGCACAAAAAATTAATATTTAACAAAACCATTTTTCTGACGAGAAACTTTTCAAGAAAACTCTAAGAACCTGTCTGTTTATCTTTCCAGTAAAGTTATAACTCGTTTCTGTTTCTGTGTACTGCCCTATATAGCAAAATGGTAAGTAAGAAAGCATAAGCAGACTGCTGACGACTTCCCATTGAGGCACAGGAACATACACCTATATAAGACAGGATAATCACACATCACAGGATCTTTAAAACAGGTGGCAAAGGCTAACCAGCCAAGAGAAACCACTTACAGCACAGAGCACACCTCTCAGGACTACTTGCACTGGTCTGCTCAACACAGTCCCCAGCCTTATGAAGGAGGAAAAGACAAGTGACTTCCATAGCTCCCTTAGTGACCATTACCCACCTTGAAAAGGACTAAGGCAATTATCTGAAGACGACCAACAGTCAACTACAAGTTATGGGCACGAAGTTAGCATTGTGGTTCAACCATCTTCGCTGTGTATCTTGCAACAAAATATGTGCAATCTCTTTTTCCAGTAATGGGAACCTTGTGTATGCGTGTGTTTCTTCAAATCTTTACTCCTAACATTTTTAAATGGACAACAACATCACTTTTATACTAGAATATGAAATAATATAAAATTACAATCACTGGAGGGAGTTCCACCACCCCCCCCCCCCCTTTTGTTTTTCTAAAGCAACTAAAGCCCTGTGCCAACACCTGAGCCATGACTGAGGAAGGAACAAAACAGGGACCTTGTCTGTGGGAAGCAGAATGCCAGCTTCTTACAATGGTAGAGAAGAGGCTTGGATTTTAGTATTGCTGGAGTTGACCGCTTCCCCAGATTTGGTAACCATAACTACTACCATTGATTTTTTCCCATGCCCATTTTACAGCACATACAGGCCTTGTTTAAAATACACAGCCACAATAGGGCCCCCGAGGAGAATACTTATTATCTCTCAGAAAATGAGTTGGATTACAAAGGAGGAGAGAAATAGATGTACGCACATTGCCCTCAACTTTTCAATCCTTTCTACAGGTAGTAATACAACAAAAGAGAGGTCTTAACTCCACTGCATACAGGGGCAGAACCTGTTTCTGATGGAAAAAGGCTGCTAAATGCTACCAATACAACCTGTGAGGGGTAAGTTCTAGCATTTCTAAGACCTCGTTTCTTGGACTGGTGGAAGTCAGTACATTTTTGCCACTTAGAACCCTCTGTGTTATTTGTAACTGTCAGTGGAAGGGGAATCTGTAATTGTTAAGAGGGAAAGAGCCTGTGCAAATTCTTCCCAGTGCAAAGTGAACAGTCAATCACTTTTATAAGGACAGGAACAACTGAAACTATCCATTCGTATACTTTCCTTTAGTCAACAATATTACCTTTAGTAATCTGGGGAATGTGCATCCATAAATTACAGAAAGTGTTATTGCATTGCTGAATAAACAGCAACATTTCCATCAGCAGCAGTGGCAGCCCCACAAAGGTATAACAAACAGACTCAATCATTTTCTTGTCAAGCTTTGCAATGACTGCAGAGTTTACTGCTGGAGATAATGTTGCTTTCCTCAGCATTGTGTGCCAAACTGCAAACTGCTTATTAAAACAAAACCTCTTTTTCTGAGCAGCATGAGTTGGATAATCACTTATTGCACTCAAGAAAAAACAGGTTTGATGCCCAGAGGTGGTTAGCAATCAAGCATATGCATTAACATTTGGTGTGTAAAAACTGGTTAAAAAAGTAAGTGATCTAAAAAGGAATTATGAGAACCAGTGCCCCAGGTCGATCGTTTTCCCTGTTAATAAATTGTTACAGATAAAATATTTCAAACTACTCTAATATGCCTCTAAGAGAGAAATTAGCAAAGAAAGACAGGAGTGAAACATAAATCAACTCTTCCAAATCAGATATATGCTCTTTAAAAACTGCTTTTTAAGAGGAACAATTGTATTGCATCTTCACATTCCAGGTACAGGTGGCAACTTGCTTTTCAAAGAAGGAAAGAAAAAAAAAGCAAACTTAAAAACTAGTCAACTGTGTCAGAGATACTGCTGAAACACAAATGTGATATTGCCATCCAAAGAAACAGCTTGGCATAACTAAGCCAACCAATACTCCTGAAAAAGAAAAAAAAAAAAACAGTTCAATTTTCTTTGCTTAAAACAGATTGACAACCATTTTACTTGGTTGAATAACAGGAAATTCTGAGACACAAATGAGCAAGCTCTGCCATGTAAAGAAAACACTGCAGTAAAGCAAGCCATTATCCTTGACTTAAGATTGGCTCTTTTTTTTCCTCTTTTCATTTTCTTAATGATTAGAGATATATTAATATAAAGGTAAGCAGACAGCCTTCTCTCTGCTATGCTGGCACTGCTGATTTCCTTCTAGCACTAAGCTATCAGCTGCTCAAGAAAACAGCAACATCCAAATAAAGGAGATTTCAAGACTATTATAAGTTTGAGCAGAGTACTGTGAGACTCACAAAGCCACACACACACAAAAGGAACTTAAGAGGCTAACAGTAGCATTTGCCAGTGATCTTTAGCAAGCGCAGGAACACGATTAAAGCCCATGTTGCATCCAAACAACAAGAAAGCAATGGTAGCCAAATTCTGGGACTCAGCACCTGGAGCATTTCTGCTATTCTCAAGGTGTGAAGTTCCAAACTTACAGAATCATCTTTGATTCTGCAGCAATTTGAGTATTTTTTTCACAGGTGCTGATATGACCTGAGTACCTAAACCCTAATGCAAAGTCGGTTTTGTTTTCTGTGGAAAACTGCCATCCTAACTGTAATTAGACATAAAAAGTAAACATTTCTATCACTTATATCTAAAATTATTTTAATCTAAAGGAGGGTTAAATCACGCCAATCTGCACATCTGTGCTTCTGTTCAGCAATGATTCCACATTCATACAGCCAGAGTCATTGCATCAATGTAAGCCCTTAGGAAAAAGCCTCCAAGCCAATTTAGAGAATGATGATAAATACTACGATAAATAGTAATACTTTAACTTGGTCAAATGCAAAATCATGGCCACATTCTCACCAGATTTTCTTCTCAAATAGGGTTAATGAAACAATTAAATGCTTTCATAAAATATATTTGTAGCTATTAATATTTGAAAACCATTGAAAATATCAACTCTTTTCCTTATCCCACCTACACCTTGAAAGACCATAAAGAAAATTAGGTTTCTATGCAGTGATCTCTGCCAAAGCAACTGTGAAATAAGAAAAACTCCAAACCTTCTCCAAGGCAAAGACAAACAGACTAACTCTTTTATCATGTTTATTCCTTTCCTTCCTTACTCAATTTTTTGTCCTCCTTAGGTCTTCTCTCTTTTACTTTTCCACCAGAATGACACCTACAGGGTGTGATTTAACAGATGCTTTAACAGATGTCTTTCTCTTCCAGGCTCTTCTCAAATGAATGCACTTTCTACCCAATCCAAAGTAAACTCTTTAATATGATTTCATCCATTCACTTTCACATCTTAGCCTTACAAGTCTTGTGTTTCTTGCCACTCTGGTTCTCTCAACTACATATACATATATTGAAATTATCTGTAGCTTCCTCTATTCTCATTTCCAGGCCTCCCCATAGCCCTCACACACATCCTTTCATTCATGCTCATTTCCCACTCTCTTAGGCCCAAAGTAACTGTTTATACACATCAGTATCAAGAAAAGCATCACCAGAAGAAAAAGGTGGTAACTCAAAACAGTAACACAAAATCATCAGTAAAGTTCCATGAAAAAACAAATTCATCATATTGGTACAACTACTGATAAACATATTTTTTCAAACTGAGCAAATATTCCGTGTATAAAACGAACTGCTGAACTGCAATATGCCTGAATCACTTAATGCTCATAAACAAATGCAATAATGCATCCACTCTTATTATCTTTAATTAACACCATATTTTGCAATTACATATGCAAGAGGAGATGTTTCAGTTAATCTGCAAGTTACCTTTCAGAGCATTAGGTATATGATCTGCTACCCAAAGGTTCCAGAGTATCCCTTAATTCCCATCATTATCTACTGACATGCCCAAATGATTCTTTGGCTACTTGTTAATAAAAGAATCAGAAGGTGCTAATCTCATTATCGCCTTGTCAGCAGTTCCTGTCAGAGCGTTGTTGCCCATTAATCGCCTCCTGCTGCAGTCAATCAGGATCCTGCCACACACTCTCCCAACATGTTTATTCTTTTACCTGGTAAGATAGAAGCTAACCGAAGTGTCACATCACACTACATTGACTAGCACCACATTAGAGAAACAATTATTTACTTTCCTGTATAGCAACACAGATATGATTGCAGAGTTCCAAACAGTTTAGCTGGGCTGAGTCTCTATGTCTTGAGTTCCATCTTCCTAATTTATTATCTGGTTTACTTCACAGTCATGCTAACACAGCCAGGGAAATAATAGCCACCATATGAAAAAACCCTAGAGAATTCTTATGCCCAGGAAGAAAACTGCCACTCACTGTTAAAACTGAAGAGTTCATATTTATTCTTACTACTTCAAATAGTAGGCATAATTTACTCAACAATACACACTGCGAACCTAACTCGGAGCTTATGTATCCCAAAACAATTTTCTCACCATGTGCTGACAGAAATTTCAGAGACAGATATCCAGGATTACCCAAAACTTCTCTCAGACGGGTGTATTTAAAAATTTCTATTTATTTTTCAAACCTTAGGAGCAGGCCAATACATGAACTTCATATTAATGAGCTTAGTATTTCCAATTAGTGAAAAAAAGAAGATAAGCAAGCATAACCACTAAATAGCATAATGCAAGAAAAAATAAATAAAAAAATGCCGACAATAAGTATGAGGAAGAAAAAGGAGAAAACTACACCTGTCAAACATATCCCTGTCTCACTAGAATTACTTACGTACTGCAGTTTTCAAAAACAGATGCCTAAAATTCAGGTATCTGACACTTGTTTAGTAGCTCACACACAGGTCAGCCCACCAGATTACAACCAGGACAGAAAACTCCTGAGTGTCCCCTTCTGCAGCCACCCAGCAAGAGCCTTGCACTAGAACTGCACGGAAGAATTCTGTCAGCTTCAGGGGACTTTGTCCAAAGATAATCATCCCAAGGCCTTGCAGCTGCAGCTGCTGTTCTTAAGTCTTGGAATGAGCAAAACTAATCTTCTGAGAGTGAAGTTCCCTCTCTACTCTAGGAAAATAAAGAGGCAGGGGGTAGGGAAGCAGTCCAAACCAAACATACAGAGAAAACAAGTCAGTCAGTATTTTATTCTATTCACAAGAAGTAGAAACTCTTTCTTCTTTCCAAAACCATATACTTTTCATGAATATGCAGCTACAAAAAAAGCCATAAAACAGATCTGAGATATAGCTTGAGCTAAACAGGGGAGGTATCCTATTTCCCAACTGTTGAGATTCAACGCTAACTTTGGTAGCTCAAGGTATTAAAAAATATTCATCTGTATTCATCTGTTTCTACTGAGCACTTAACTCCACCTCTGTGATCTGACCTTTCTGAATTCCTCCACGCACTACGCAATAGACATTACAAAAGCATACATATTTGTGTCCTGTCTGTTTTACAATTTTGGGGACATCTCTAGCACACTTTAGAGCCCAAGACGCCATGAAGTCACCTCAGCTCAAACAGAAGTGTAAAACACAAGGAACCTATGTATGTAGAGGATACAGATTCAGATGCGATTTGTGGTATTAGCTCTGAAGTTCTGTAAATCCAATACAATTATAAAACATTCCATGAAATATGATTCGTGGGAAAGGCTCACAAGTAAATGGGTACTCTAGATAGCTTAAAAATATCTTCACAACTTATTCCCAATTCAAACTACATACAAAGAGTGTGGCCACGTAGAGGCAGAACCAAATCCTCTATGGATCACAAAATGCCAATTCCCCTGTAATATACAAATCCCTCAGAATCAGAATCTTGGAGAGAGATGGCTTCCATTACTTTCCCCTCTCCTTCTATTAGTTTCATGAAGACAATCAGTAGGTTGTTTGTTTCCGAACTTTAGCCCTACAGGGTAGTTAAATAATATAGAAGCTTATCAGTCTACACTTTTACTAATGAACATTAATGGAAGACTGCTTGGCACAGTCCTAAAGCACCCACCAAATTTACACAGAAAACATGGAAGCAAGTGAAAAAAAAATGGGATAAATAAGTGGAAACAGGAAGAAATACTATTTAGAAAGAGGAATCACATTTGCATCTCAATCCAGGCATCCCATGTTTGCCATAATACCACTACATAGTTGAACAGCACAAGATCGTGAAAGTAAAATTGTTTTGGCTCAGCTGACAGTAATAAGGTTGATATGAATCATAGAACCATTTAGTATGAGCTATATTATAATATTCAGTTTAATCATGCTAACTGTAGGGGGAGGGAGAAGTAGAGTAAAAGGAATATACAAGCAATTTACTTGCAGGCACTTTTAACAACTTTATTTAAGCTTGTTTTATCTGCATAAAGAATATCCCAATATGCTTGTTAAGTGAAATGAAAATGGAAAGTGTTTCCAGTAGCATAAAGACATTAGAGACTGCCTTAAAGTGTATGAAAATTTTACATCAGCTCTTATTACAGTTGATTGCTGAACTGACAAGGGGAAAAAATGCATCTTCGGTTTCCCTCCACTTGTACATTAATAAGCACTTTTTAAGCACTATTCTGCAAAGAAACTGAAACACTTAAATTCTGAACGAAACACTCTATCTCTACTAATAATGGATAATATCAAGATATACTTTTACTTTAAAGAAAGAAAAGACCTCTCGATCTTTTATTATACCAACTGACTTTGCAAAAGTAGATGAATGTATACCCATTGATGTTATACTGGGCCGTCAAGGATACTGATTTGTTGCCTAGTGTAATTAATTGACACTTCTGCAAAAAACAGGCTTTATTGGTGGCGATTCATTAGAGGAAGGAACAGCTCTAAAAGTAACCTCCGGATTTGGACAATGGTTTCCTATTTCAGTCACTTGCAGCAAGAAAGAAGGTTTTTGGCTTAGAAACTTAGCTATCTACATGTGACAAGATTTTTCAGAGACCACGTTTTTCAGTGGAAAGATTTCTGTCTTCATTGTTTTTTGACCTTATGAAAATAGTGACATGTGTTGTTCAACACTAAATGACTACAGAGGGACTGAAAACATCCAGACCCCTACCAAATCTTACTCCTGTTAGCAAAGCAGATGTACAACATTTCAGTATCTGAAATGTACCCTTTAACCAATGCATTGAAAGAGGTTGCAAGCTCTTATGGCTACACAGAGCATACATACATGATTACATTTTACAAGTACGCAGGGAAAAAAAAGCATATCAAAACACACCTAGTCCCATAAGGCATTCTCCAGCCTACAACACATGTCCCAGCTCCTCTTTTGGCCTGTTTGATTAGGATTTAGCCTATGCTGACAGATCATCTTTGGAAAGGCCCCTGGCTGTGCCAAAAAGAACAAGTTAAGCAAAGGATTAACCAATATACTCTCTCTAATACAGTCAAACTGTCACCAGGATCAAAGACATTCACAAGAGACAGAAAGCAATTTAGGCAAGTGTCCCTCCGTGAATTAATGTAAAATATACTATAACAATCACCCTCTGCCTGAATGAAAGAACATACTGCTCTGCTCTCACTTTTCAGGGAAAAAAAAAAAAAAGCAGCATAAAAACAACTTTGTATTTAAATCAAACTGTTTATTCTCTAAGCATTACCTTCTCAGCACTTTTACTGCGACAGAAGACAATATAAGAAAATCAAAATGCAGTATTCCTTCAGTGAGAAAGCATTAAAACAAGAAAATTCAACTCAAACAATGAAACTGAACAGGTCGTCAGAGCTCGTTGGTAATTCTACTGAGTCAGTTGATACTGAAAAATAGAGTGTAGGATGAAGTTGAAGTAGTCCCAGCTACTTCAATTACAATCATGATTCAGGAGACAAGTAGTTCTAGAAATCCCACCTAAATTTTGCTCAAAGCATGTCATTTTTATTAGGTGCTCTGTGATGGACATTATGTAAGAACAAAACTGAAAAACTATCTATGCCAAAAATTGCAGACGCATCCCAAATACAAGAAAAAGGAAACTGATAATTATACTTTAAAACAACATGATAGAGTCAACACTGTTCAAAAACATCTTGGGTAACAAATAATTATAGAGACATGAGGCAAATAATGTTTCTAGTATTCCTCAGTAAAACACTAATAAAGTAAATGGTTTGTTGATTAATATGCCACCATACTGATAATTTAGATCAATATGCTGATTTTAAATACATCTCCTAACAAACAGAGCCACAATTAGAAAGAAACAGTGCTGGTTTGTTTGTACCACTGGAAAAAAAAAAGTGTAAATACTGAGATTTAGTGTCAAATTCTAAAAAATATAGAATCCAAACTGAAGAAAGATTAAGTGTATTTTGGAAGTCACCTTGCAGTTACACTGCTACTTTCTTCAAATGAAATTATCCTTTCTCCCAAAGATGCAAAAAGAACAGCCCCGTAGTTTCTAGCATGAGAAGTACAGTCCATAAAGCTGTGACTGGCACTTTTTAGAACTAGTTATAAGTTTACAACCAGGTTTGCCTAATTACCTGTGTCTCATATGGCCATTGTAAATTCTTTTTACTATGATTTCTCCTTGCTGCTTTGTAGTACCTGCAATATAACCTGGACTTGTGTGCCTAATACAGATAGATGTTGTGTATGTAATGGTGTCTTATGAAAAACATGATAAAACAGCATAGCCTCTACAAAATGTGTTATTAGTCTAACCCAATAAAAATGTAGTGATATACAAATAATTTGCTTCAAAATGAACAAAACTGTGCCATCTTAACACAGAATTAAGATAGGGAGGAAGTTAAGCCAACCTGAAGAAATATTACAGATTTTAGAGAAACAAACAAAATTTAAGCCAAAATATATATGATGCCTGCAAGCACTACCAACACGCCATGTAACAAGGATCACATCCATAAAGCTCATGTTTTCAATACAGTGAAACTCAAGAGGAACTGAATGCATTACTAAACATAGTCCCTCTGCCTGGCCTAATCTGCTCCACAAACATGGCAAGAGCTTGTACCACCAACTGGCCCAGCCACCCCACTCCAACCTTTCATTGTCAGCATTGTTCTGTACCAGTGCTGACCTAGTGTCATACTGAATGTGCTCCCAAAGTCCTAAAATAAAGCATTTAGCTTAAACATGAGACTACAGATGCAAAAAACTTCCAACAATCATTTAATCCTTGTCTAATATAAACAAGCCACTACATTTTTCCAGTACACTTTTGTAGAAGGAAATTGAGCAACCAGGACAGAACCAGGCACAAGATCAGTGCTGTGGTGTCAAAGCCCACCGAATCTGTCGACAGAGGGAAGGAGATTACAGCTGTATTTAAGAGACTCATCTTGCATTTAAGAGACTCATCTTGCACTGAGCCTTCTTACAGTATTGCAACATCTAATAAAATCATATTTCAGCTTCATATCCTACTTATCCAATATTTCCAGCTTACAAAAAACAGAAAGGAAAAGTGATACCTGTTATTCTAATGTAGTCTACCTTTTGTGGCAAGAGGTTGCTATAAACAGACTTGTTGAATTGTGGATTAAAGCCATGAGAGAAGATGCATAGCAGCAGAGTAAACAGAGCAGTGCTACACTTGTATAAAGAAAAAAATACTAGAGAAAGATGCGGAAAGATGGCATTGCCAGCACTATCCTTTAACAACATTAGGAAAAAAGAGCTACTTATTACACATCCATTCCCATTTACCAAATAGTATCTCATTCAGTGCTCTGAAAGAACGTACATATCTGTAAAATATCTACTACCACCTCATTCTTTAAAGAGGATAATTCTGATGCTCATCTTCCAACCTGCCCATGTAGTAAATATCTAAAATAAAAGAACAAGCAAACTGTATTTAAACAAAACTGTCTTTTATAAATACAGAAAATATCATCAGAATTTGTCAAGGTTAAATTATTAGTCATTTTTGTGTGTGTTTGTTTGTTTTAAATATCTTGAAACAAGAGACAA